>NW_026843582.1:692500-740000 GCF_030254825.1 Meriones unguiculatus | reverse complement strand
CCTTCCTCCTTCCTTCCTTCCTTCCCTCCTTCCTTCTTTCCTTCCTTCCTTCCCTCCTTCCTTCCCTCCTTCCTTCCTTCCCTCCTTCCTTCCTTCCCTCCTTCCTTCTTTCCTTCCTTCCTTCCCTCCCTCTCTTCGTCCTTCCTTCCTTCCCTCCTTCCTTCCCTCCTTCCTTCCTTCCTCCTTCCTTCCTTCCCTCCTTCCTTCTTTCCTTCCTTCCTTCCCTCCCTCTCTTCGTCCTTCCTTCCTTCCCTCCTTCCTTCCCTCCTTCCCTTTTCCCTTCCTTTCCTCCCTCCTTCCTTCCTTCCCTCCCTTGTCCTTCCCTCCTTCCTTCCTTCCCTCCTTCCTTCCTTCCCTTTTCCTTCCTTTCCTCCCTCCTTCCTTCTCTCCTTCCTTCCTTCCTTTCTTCCTTTCTTTTCTCCCTCCTTCCTTCCCTCCTTCCTTCCCTCCTTCCTTCCTTTCTTCCCTCCCTCCTTCCTTCCCTCCGTCCTCCCTCCCCCGTCCTCCCCCGTCCCCCCTCACCAGCAGCAGGTGGTGCCCGGCCAGGTAGGCCCCCCGGGCCCCGCGCGCAGGGCCAGCAGGTAGGGGTTGTCCAGCGTGAGCCAGAGGCGGACGCGGGGTCCGAACTCGCGGAAGCAGAGCTCGGCATAGGCCAGGAAGAGGCGCACGGAGGCCGGGTGGGTCCAGCCCGAGGCCAGGGGCAGCTCGGCGGGCGCCAGCGCCGCCACCGCCCGCACCCCGAGCCCCTCCAGGGCGCCCAGGAGGTGATGGTAGAAGCCGATCCCCGCCCGGCAGGGAGCACCGCCGGGGAGCACCCGCGCCCACGAGATGGGGAAGCGGAAGTGAGTGACCCCCAGGCCGCGCAGCGCCTCCGCCTCCCGGAGGAGGTGACGGAAGACGAGGTCGGTGGGGGGAGGAGGGGGGAGAGGAGGAGAAGGGGGAGGAAGAGGAGTTAAAGGAGGAGGAGAAGGGGGAGGAGGAAGAGGAGGAGAGGGAGGAGGGGGAGGAGGAGAGGGAAGAAGAGGAGTTGAGGGAGGAGGAAGGGAGGAAGGAGGAGGATGGGGAGGAGAGGGAGGAGGAGGAGAGGGAAGAAGTAGAGTTGAGGGAGGAGGAGGAGGAGAAGGGGGAGGAGGAGAGGAAGAAGTGGAGTTGAGGAAGGAGGAGGAGGAGAGGGAGGAGGGAGAGGAGAAGGAGGAGGAAGAGGAATGGGAGGAGGAGAAAGGAGAGGAGGAGAGGGAAGAAGAGTTGAGGGAGGAGGAAGGGAGGGAGGAAGAGGACAGGGAGGACGACGAGGAGAGGGAGGAGAGGGAAGAAGAGGAGTTGAGGGAGGAGGAGGAAGGAGAGGAGGAGGAGAAGGAGGATGAAGAGGAGGAGGAGGAATGGGAGAATGAAGAGGAGGAGGAGGAGAGGGAGGAGGAGGAAGAGAAGAAGGAGGAGCAGGAGGGGGAGGACGGGGCCCCCCAGTCCCCCTGGCCGGCGGAGCTGGCCACGGCCCAGATGAAGCCGTCGGGGAAGGTGCCGTAGATGGGACCCTGGGCCTCGGGGGGTTCGGGCTGGGCGAAGCGGACCCAGACCTGGGCGCCTTGGCCGGGCTCGGCGCGGGCTCCCTGGAGGAGGAGGAGGGGGAGGAGGAGGAGGAGGAGGGGGTGAGCAGGGAGGGGAGGCATGCTGGCGAGGCTGGCTGGGGCTCCCCGGGAGCTGAGCCCTTTATACTCCCGCTCTCCCCTCCCTCCTCCTTCCTCCCTCCTCCTCCTCCCTCCTCCCCGGGGCCTCCCCTGCCAGCGGGTGCCCCAGAGGGCAATGATTAAGCTGCCTCCGCCCCCTGCTGGGCCTGGCGAAGAGGAGGAGGAGGAGGAGGAGGAGGAGGAGGAGGAGGAGGAGGAGGGGAGAGGAGAGGAGGTGAGTGTGAGTCCCGGGAACTCAGCCAGCTGGGGGCAGACAGACGGGAGGACAGACGGGAGGACGCTGTCAGGTTAGGGAGATGGACCTGCTGCTCTCCTCCCCTCCCCTCCTGTCCCTGCTCCTCTCCTCCTCCTTCTGCTCCTCCTCCTTCTGCTCCTCCTCGTCCTCTCCTCCTCCCTCTCCTCCTTCTTCTCCTCCTCCTCCTCCTCCTCTTCTACCTCCTCCTCATCCTCCTCCTTCTCTCCCTCCCCTCCTCCCTCTTCCTCTCCCCTCCCCTCCCCCCCGTGACCCCCGTGACCCCATGTTGGCCGGGTGGAAGACTCTTCCTGGGGTGCCCCTCCCCCTCTCCCTCTCCCGTTAGTCCCTCCCTCCCCTCCCCCATCCCATCTGGGCGAGGACGAGAGCTGGTCCTCCTGGGAAGCCTTCATGGACACACAGTGGGGCCTGTCCCCTCTCCTCCCCTCCCTCCTCCCTCCCCTCCTCCCCTCTCCTCTACTCCTGTCCCCTCCCCTCTACCCCCTCTCTTCCTCTTCCTCCCCTCTTCTTCCCTCCTCTCCCTCCCTTCTCCCTTCTACTCCTCTCCTCTCTTCTCACCTCTCTTTTCCCTCCTCACCTCTCCCTCCCCTCTCCTCCCCTCCCTTCCCCTCCCCTCCCCTCCTGTCTTCTCTCCTCCCCTCCCCTTTCTAACCCTTCCCTCCCCTCCTGTCTCCTCCCCTCCTGTCTTCTCTCCTCCCCTCCCCTCCCTAACCCTTCCCTCCCTTTCCTCCCATCCCCTCATCCCCTCCTCTCTTCCCCTCCCCTCTCCTCCCCTCCCTTCCCCTTCCCTCCCCTCCTGTCTCCTCCCCTCCTGTCCTCTCTCCTCTCCTCCCCTCCTTTCTCCTCCCCTCCTTTCCCCTCCCCTCGCCACTTCTCCCCTCTCATCTCCTCCCCTCTCCTCCCTTCCCCTTTCCTTCCCTCCCCTCCCTTCCCCTTCCCTTCCCTCCCGTCCCCTCTCCTCCCCTCCCTCTCCTCCCCTCTTGTCCCCTCTCCTCCCCTCCCATCCCCTCCTGTCCCCTCTCCTCCCCTCCTGTCTCCTCCCCTCCTGTCCTCTCTCCTCTCCTCCCCTCCCCTCCCTAACCCTTCCCTCTCTTTTCCTCCCATCCCCTCATCCCCTCCTCTCTTCCTCCTCCTCTCCTCCCCTCCCTTCCCCTCTCCTCCCCTCCCTTCCCCTTCCCTCCCCTCCTGTCCCCTCTCCTCCCCTCCCCTCCCTAACCCTTCCCTCTCTTTTCCTCCCATCCCCTCATCCCCTCCTCTCTTCCCTTCCCCTCCCTCCCTTCCCCTTCCCTCCCCTCCTGTCTTCTCTCCTCTCCTCCCCTCCCTCCTTAACCCTTCCCTCTCTTTCCTCCCATCCCCTCATCCCCTCCTCTCTTCCCTCCCCTCTCCTCCCCTCCCTTCCCTCCCCTCCTGTCTCCTCCCCTCCCCTCCTGTCCTCTCTCCTCTCCTCCCCTCCTTTCTCCTCCCCTCCTTTCCCTTCCCTCGCCACTTCTCCCCTCTCGTCTCCTCCCTCTCCTCCCTTCCCCTTTCCTTCCCTCCCCTCCCTTCCCCTTCCCTCCCCTCTTGTCCCCTCTCCTCCCCTCCCATCCCCTCCTGTCCTCTCTCCTCCCCTCCTGTCCCCTCTCCTCCCCTCCCCTCCCTTTCCCTCCCCTCCTGTCTTCTCTCCTCCCCTCCCCTCCCTAACCCTTCCCTCTCTTTTCCTCCCATCCCCTCATCCCCTCCTCTCTCTTCCCCTCCTCTCCTCCCCTCCTGTCCCCTTCCCTCCCCTCCTGTCCCCTTCCCTCCCCTCCTGTCCCATCCTCTCCCTCCCTCCCATCCCCTCTCCTTTTCTCCCCTCACATCCCTAATCCTTCCCTCCCTTCTCCTCCCATCCCCTCATCCCCTTCCCTCCCCTCCCCTTCCCTCCCCTCCTCTCCCCTCCCTAACCCTTTCCTCCCTTCTCCTCCAGTCCCCTCATCCCCTCCTCTCTCTTCTACCCCAAGGAGGAGAAAGCAGACTCCAGGCTTTACCCACGGTCCTGCCTGTCACCCTCCCCTCCCCTCTCCTCCCTTCCGGCCCAGCAAGGGGGCGTGTCTCTGTCCAGGAATGCCGACACGGAGGGATGAGCTCAGGCTCTGGGATGGAGGAGGTGAGATGGGAGCATCCTCCCCGTATCCATGGGGATGACACACAGCATCCTCCCTGTATCCATGGAGACAGCATTCTTCCCATATCCATGGAGATGACACACAGCATCCTTCCTGTATCCACAGAGACAGACACAGCATCCTTCCTGTATCCATAGAGATGCAGCATCCTTCCTGTAAACATAACCATGGAGACAGCATCCTTCCTGTATCCATGGAGACAGCATACTTCCCGTATCCATGGAGATGCAGCATCCTTCTTGTATCCATGGAGACACAGCATCCTTCCCGTATCCATGGAGACATCATTCTTCCTGTATCCATGGAAACAGCATCCTCACCGTATCCATGGAGATGGCACACAGCATCCTCCCTGTATCCATGGAGACAGCATCCTTCCTGTATTCATGGAGGCAGCATCCTTCCTGTATCCATGGAGATGACACAGCATCCTCCTTGTATCCATGGAGACAGCATCTTTCCTGTATTCATGGAGACAGCATCCTTCCTGTATCCATGGAGATGACACAGCATCCTTCCTGTATCCATGGGGACACAGCATACTTTCTGTATCCTTGGAGCCAGCGTCCTTCCTGTATCCATGGAGATGCTGCATCTTCCCCGTATCCATGGAGACAGAACATCCTTCCTGTATCCATGGAGACGACACAGCATCCTCCCTCTATTCATGGTGAGAGCATCCTTCTTATATGCATGGAGACAGAGCATCCTTCCTGTATCCATGGAGACAGTATCCTTCCTGTATCCATGGAGACGCTGCATCTTCCCCATATCCATGGAGACAGAGCATCCTTCCTGTATCCATGGAGACGACAAAGCATCCTCCCTCTATTCATGGAGACAGTATCCTTCTTATATCCATGGAGACAGAGCATCCTTTCTGTATCCATGGAGACGACACAGCATCCTTCCTTTATCCATGGAGACAGACACAGCATCCTTCCTGTGGCCATGGAGATGACACGGCATCCTTCCCGTATCCATGGTGACAGCATCCTTCCTGTATCCATGGCGATGACGCAGCATCCTCCCTGTATCCCCTAGAGGCAGAGATCTCCCTGCGTCTTCCTAGGGATGGAGGAGGTCACGCCAACTGTGGGAGGAGCCAGGAGGACTGGTGTGGGAGGTCATGCCCACTGTGGGAGGAGCCAAGAGGACTGTTTGGAGGCCACGCCCTCTGTGGGAGGGGCCATGAGGACTGCTGGGGAGAACAAGCCAGTATGGGAGAAGAGGAGGAGGAGAGGAAGGAGGAGGGGGAAGAAAGGAAGAGGAAAAGAAGGAACAAGAAAAGAAGAAGGGGAAGAAGGAAGAGGAAAAGACAAGGAAGAAGAAGAGGAAGAAGTAAGGGGAAGAACAAAGGAAGAGGAAGAAGAAAAGAGGAGGAAGAAGAAGGGGAATAAGGAAGAAGAAGAAGAAAAGAAGCAAAGGAAGAACAGGAAGAAGGAAGAAGAAAAGAAGAATGAACAAGAAAACAAGAGGAGGAAGAAAAGAAGAGGAAGAAGGAAGAAGAAAAGAGAAAGAAGAGGAAGAAGAGGAAATAAATCTTATTATTATTTTTTTTAAGGAAAACGATGGCGGTGGTGGCCAGGGGAGGCCAGCCTGGACAACAGGGCGGGTTCCCGAGCTACACGCAGAGAGAGCCTGCGTGTGTGTGTTTGTGTGTCTGTGTGTGTGTGTCTCTGTGTGTGTGTGTGTGTGTTTGTGTGTCTGTGTGTGTGTCTGTGTGTGTGTGTGTGTGTTTGTGTGTCTGTGTGTGTGTGTCCCTGTGTGTGTCTGTGTGTGTCTGTGTGTGTGTCTGTGTGTGTGTGTCTGTGCCTCTGTGTGTGTGTGTCTGTGTGTGTCTGTGTCTGTGTCTGTGTGTGTGTCTGTGTGTGTGTGTCTGTGCCTCTGTGTGTGTGTGTCTGTGTGTGAGTGTCTGTGTGTGTGTGTCTGTGCCTCTGTGTGTGTGTGTCTGTGTGTCTGTGTTTGTGTTTGCATCTGTGTCTGTGTGTCTGTGTCTGTGTGTGTCTATGTCTGTGTATGTCTGTGTGTGTCAGCGCTTGCTGGGAGCTCAGGACAGTAAATTCCAGGGAGGCCAACAGCAGAGAGTCCAAGGCCAAAGTCCTAAGGGAACCACGAGAAGGGGGAGGGGATGGGGGGACAGAGCCTGGGGATGGGGGACAGAGCCTGGGGACGGGGGGACAGAGCCTGGGGATGGGGGACAGAGCCTGGGGATGGGGGGACAGAGCCTGGGAATTGGGGGAACTGGGGATGGGGTGACAGAGCCTGGGGATGGGGGGACAGAGCCTGGGGATGGGGGGACAGAGCCTGGGAATTGGGGGAACTGGGGATGGGGGGACAGAGCCTGGGGATGGGGTGACAGAGCCTGGGGATGGGGGACAGAGCCTGGGGATGGGGGGACAGAGCCTGGGAATTGGGGGAACTGGGGATGGGGGGACAGAGCCTGGGGATGGGGAGACAGAGCCTGGGGATGGGGGACAGAGCCTGGGGATGGGGAACAGAGCCTGGGGACGGGGGGACAGAGCCTGGGGATGGGGGGACAGAGCCTGGGGATGGGGGGACAGAGCCTGGGGATGGGGGACAGAGCCTGGGGATGGGGGTCAGAGCCTGGGGATGGGGGGACAGAGCCTGGGGATGGGGGACAGAGCCTGGGGATGGGGGGCAGAGCCTGGGGATGGGGGGACAGAGCCTGGGGATGGGGACAGAGCCTGGGGATGGGGGGACAGAGCCTGGGAATTAGGGGACAGAGCCTGGGAATTGGGGGAACAGGGGCTGGGGATGGGGGACAGAAGCTGAGGATGGGGGCCTCAAACCTGCCACCTTGGCTCGGCCGCCTTCCTGGAGGAGGAGGAAGAAGAGGAGGAGGTGAAGGAAGAGGAGGAGGAGAAGGAGTAGGAGGAAGAGAAGGAGGAGTAGAAGGAGGAGGAGAAGGAGGAGGAGGAGCAGGAGGAGGAGTCTCACGGGTATCAGGACATAATCTGGGCTCTGTGACATCACAGGGGTCTCACGACATCATCTAAGCTCAATGACATCACACAGCTGAGATCTATGACATCACAGTGGTCTCATGACATTGTCTGGGTTCTATGACATCACAGTGGTCATATCATAGTGGCCTCATGACATTGTCTGAGGCCAGAACACCAGGGCCCACGTGTGTGCGAGGCCCCATGAGCCCCCAGATGAGGCAAGGGGAGGGGCAGGAGGGTGCTCCCCCTGGATGGGCCTCGGGGACTCAGGCCTGACTCAAGCGTGGATGGGGGTGGGGAACTCAGCGACCCACTCTGCCTCCCCTCCCAGCCCCGGGCGGGTCAAACGTTAACGCGGCCCTGAGTGAGAGTGAGTGACTCAGTTAATGACTCACAGAGGAGGCGGGGGATGAGAAGAAAGAGGAGGAGGAGGAGAAGGAGGAGGAGGAGGAGAAGGAGGAGGAAGAGGAGGAGAAGGTAAAGGAGGAGGAAAAGGAGGAGGAGGGGAAGGTGGAGGAGGAGGAGAATGGGGAAAAGGAGGAGGAGAAAGAGGAGAAGGAGGAAGAGGAGGAGGAGGATAAAAAGAAAGAGAAGGAGGAGGAGGGGAAGGTGGTGGAGGAGGAGAATGGGGAGAAGGAGCTGAAGAGGAGAAGAAGGAGGAGGAGGACAAGGATAAAGAGAAAGAGAAGGAGGAGGAGAAGGTGGAAGAGTAGGTGAAGGAGGAGGGGAAGGAGGAGGAGGAAAATGGGGAGAAGGAGGAGGAGGATTAGAATGGGGAGGAGAAGGAGGAGGAGATAGAGGAGGTAAAGAAGGAGCCAGAGGAGAAGTCGGAGGAGAAAGAGGAGGAGGAGAAGGAGGAGGAGGAGGAGGAGAAGAAAAAGGAGGAGGAAGAGAAGGAAATTGAGGAAGAGAACGAGGAGGAAGCGGAGGAGGAGAAGGAGGAGGAGGAAGAGAAGAAAAAGGAGGAAGAGAAGGAGGAGGGGGGAGAAGGAGCAGGAGGAGAATGAAGAGGTGGAAGAGGAGGAGGAGAAGGAGGAGAAAAAAGAGGAGAAGGAGGAGGAGGGGTAGAAGGAGATGGAGGAGGAAGAGAAAGAGGAGGAGAAGGAGACGAAGAAAGAGGAGGAGGAGAATGAGAAGGAGAAAGGAGGAGGATGAAGAAGAGGAGGAGGAAGAGGAGGAGGAGAAGGAGGAGGAGAAAGAGGAAGAGGAGAAGGAGGAGGGAGGTGAAGGAAAAAGAGGAGGGGAAGAGGAGAATGAGAAGGAGGAGGAGGAGGAAGAAGAGGAGGAGAAGGAGGAGGAGCAGAAGAAAGAGGAAAAGGTGGAGGGTGAGGAGGAGATGGAAGAGAAGGAGAAGGAGGGAGAAGAGGAGTAGGAGTAAGGGAAGGAGGAGGAGGAGAAGTAGGAAGAAAGGAAGGAGTAGAAGGAGGAGGAGGAAGAGGAGGGGGAGGAAGAGGAGGAGGAGAAGTAAAAGGAGGAGGAGAAAAAGAAGGAGAAAGAGGAGAAGGAGTAGGAGGAAAAGAAGGAGGAGGAGGAAAAGGAAACAGCAGGAGGAGAAGGAGAAGGAGGAGGATATGGCGGAGAAGGAGGAGGATATGGCGGAGAAGGAGGAGGAGGAGAAGGAGGGGGATATGGAGGAGGAGGAGAAGGAAAAGAAGGAGGAGGAAAAGGAAGAGGAGGAGAAGGAGGTGGAAGAAGAGAAGGTAGAGCAGGAAGAGAAGGAGGAGGAGGAGGACAAGAAGAGGAGGAGGAGGAAGAGGAGGAGGAGGGAGGTGATGAAAAAAGAGGAGGGGGAGGAAGGGCAGGACAGGGGAGGAGGAGAAGGAGGAGGAGAAGAAGAAGGAGGAAGAGAAAGAGGAGGAGGAAGAGGAGAAGGAGGAGTGTGAGGAGATGGAAGAAGAGGAGAAGAAGGAGGAGAAGGACGAGGAGGAGGAGACGATGAAGTATAGGAGAAGGAAGAGGAGGAAAAGGAGATGGAGGAAGAAGAGAAGGAGGAGGAGAAGTTGGAGAAGGGGAGGAGGAGGAGAAGGAGGAGGATGAAGGGAAGGAGGAGGAGGAGGAGGAGAAAGAGGAGGAGGAGAATGAAGACAAGTAGGAGGATGACGAAGAGGAGGAGAAAAAGGATGAGGAGGAGGAGGAGGAGGAGGAGGAAGGGATGGAGGGGTAGAAGGAGGAGGACGAGGAGGAGGAGAAGGAGGAAGAGAAGAAGGAGGGAGAAGAGGAGTAGGAGTAAGGGAAGGAGGAGAAGGAGGAGTAGGAAGAAATGAAAGAATAGGAGGAGGAGGAGGAGGAAGAGAAGGAGGAGAAATAAAAGGAGGAGAAGGAGTAGGAGGAGAAGGATGAGGAGAAGAAGGAGAAAAAGAAAAGAAAAAGGAGGAGAAGGAGGAAAAGAAGAAGGAGGAGGAGGAAGAGAAGATAGAGCAGGAAGAGAAGGAGGAGGAAGCGGAGAAGGAGGAGGGAGGTGAAGGAAAAAGAGGAGGGGGGAGGAGGAGGACGGGGAAGAGGAGGTGGGGGAGGAGGATAAGGAGGAGGAGAAGGAGGAGGAGAAGGAGGAGGAAGAGACGAAGAAGAAGGAGGAGGAGGAGGAAGAAGAGGAGGAGGAGAAGGAGGAAGAAGAGGAGGAGGAGAAGGATTAGAAAGAGAAGGAGACGGAGGAGGAGGAGGAGAATTAGGAGAAGAAGGAGGAGGAGGAGGAGACGAACAAGGAGGATGAGGAGGAGAAGGAGGAGGAGAAGTAGGCAGAGGAAGAAGAGGAGGAGATGGAGGAGGAGAAGGATGAGGAGGAGGACAAGGAGGAAGAGAAAGTAAAGAAGTGGAAGGAGGAGGATGAAAATGGGGAGAAGGAGGAGGAGGAGGATTGGAATGGGGAGGTGAAAAAGGAGGAGATAGAGGAGGTGGAGAAGGAGCCAGAGGAGAAGTAGGAGGAGGAGGAGGATAAGGAGGAAGAGAAGGATGAGGAGGAGTAGTAGGAAAAGGAGGAGGAGGAGGAAAGGAGGAGAAGGAAAAGGAGGAGAAGAAGGAGGAGGAGGAGAAAAAGGAGGAGAAGGAGGTGGAGGAGACAAATGACGAGGAGGAGGAGGAGAAGAAGGAGAAGGAGGAGGAGGAAGAAAAGGAGGAGAAGGAGAAGGAGGAAGAGAAGGAGGAGAAGAGGAGGAGGTGGAGGAGGAGCCAGAGTAAAAGTAGGAGGAGGAGGAGGAGAAGAAGGAAAAGGAGGAGGAGGATGAGAAGAAGGAGGAAGAGGAGGAGGCTAAGGAGGAAGAAAAGGAGGAGGATAAGCATGAGGAGGACGAGGAAGAAAAGGAGGAGAAGGAGGAAGAGGAAGAAGAGGGAGAGCAGAAGGAGGATGAGAAAAATGAGGAGAAGGAGGAGGAGAAATAGGAGAAGGAGCATTAGGGGAGGTTGAGATGGAGGAGGAGGAGAAAGAAAAGGAGGAGGAGAAGGAAGAAAAGGAGGAGGAGATGAACAAAGAGGAGGAGGAGAAGAAGATAAAGAAGGAGGGGAAGGAGAAGAAGGAGAATGAAGAGAAAGAGGAGAAGGAGGAGAAGGAGGAGGAGAAGGATAAAGAGGAAGAGAAGGAGGAGAAGAAGGATAAAGAGGAAGAGAAGGAGAAGGAGGAGGAAGAGACGAACTCTTGAGGAGGAGGAGAAGCATGAGGAGGAGGAGGAAGAAAAGGAGGAGTAGTAGAAGGAGGAGGAGGAGAAGTGGGAGGAAGAGAAGGATGAGGAGAAGGAGGAGGAGGAGAGAAAGGAGGAGGAAGAGAAGGAATAGGAGGAAGAGAAAGAAGAGGAAGCAGAGGAGGAGAAGGAGGATGAGAAGGAGGAGGAGGAGAACGAGGAGGAGGGGGAGGAGGAGAAGGAGGAGGAGGAAGACAAGGAGGAGGAAAAAAGGGGGAGGAGAAAGAGAAGGAAGAGAAGGAGGGGGAAGCGGAGGAGGAGAAAGAGAAAAAGAGGAGGGGGAGGAGGAGATGAAGGAGGAGGAAGAGAAGGAGGAGGAGAAGGAGGAGGAGGAGACGAAGAAGGATAGGAGGAGAAGGAGGAGGAGGAAAAAGAGAAGGAGAAAGAAGAGAATAAGGAGGAGAAGGTGGAGAAGGGAGAGGAGGAGGGGGAGGAGAAGGAGGAGGAGGAGGAAGGGAAGGAGAAGGAGTAGGAGGAGAAAGAGGAGGAGAATGAAGACAAGTAGGAGGAGGACGAAGAGGAGAAGGAGAAGAATGAGGAGGAGGAAGAAGAGGAGGACGAGAAGGAGGAGGAGTGGGAGGAGTAGGAGGAGGAGGAAGGGATGGCAGTGTATGAGAAGGAGGAGGAGGAGAAAAAGGATATGGAGGAGAAGGATGAGGAGCAGGAGAAGGAGAAAGAGAAGAAGGAGGGAGAAGAAGAGTAGGAGTAAGGGAAGGAGGAGAAGGAGTAGGAAGAAGGAGGAGGAGGAGAAGTAGGAGGAGGAGAAGGAGGAAAAGGAGGAAGAGGAGAATGAGGAGGAGGAAGAGGAGCAGGAGACATCACAGTGGTCTCATGACATCATCTGGGTTCTATGACATCATCTGAGCTCTGTGACATCGCAATGGCATGTCATGACATCATCATGATCTTATGACATCACCCGGGTTCTATGACACCACAGTGGTCTCATGGCATCACAGTGGTCTTATGATATCTTAGTGGTCTTATGACATCGTCTGGATTCCATGACATCACAGTGGTCTTATGACATTACCATGATCTCATGACGTCATCTGGCTTCCATTTCATCACGGTGTCCTTATGACATCACAATGGTCTCATGACATTGTCTGAGGCCGGGACACCAGCGCCCACACGTGTGTAAGGCCCCATGAGCCCCCGGGACGAGGGGAGGGGAGGAGCAGGAGGGTGCTTCCCCCCAGATGTGCCTCGGGGCTCAGGACTGACTCAGGCATGGATGGGGGCGGGGCGCTCAGTGACCCACTCTGCCTCACCCCCTGCACAGGGCAGGTCAAAGGTTAATGCAGCCCCGAATGAGAGTGAGCGACTCAGTTAACGATATAGGGAGGAAGAGGAGGAGGAGGAGGAGGAGGAGGAAGAGAAGGAGGAATAGAGGAGGAAGAGGAGAAGAAGGAGGAGAGGAGGACGAGAAAGAGGAGGAGAAGGTGGAGGAGAAGGAGGAAAAGAAAGAGGAGGAGAAGGAGGAGGAAGAGGAGGAGGAGAAGGACAAAGAGGAGAAGTAGAAGAAGAAGGAGGGGGAGAAGGAAGAGGAATAGAAGGAGGAGAAGGAGTAAGAGAAAAAAGGAGGAGGAGAAGTAGGATGACAATAAAGAGGAGAAGGACGAGGAGAAGGAGGAGCAGGAGAAAAAGGAAGAGAAAATGGAGGAGAAGGAGGAGGAGGAAGAAAAAAAGGAGAAGGAGGAGGTGGAAAAGTAGGAGGAGGAGAAATAGAAGAAGGAGAAGGAAAAGCAGAAAGAGTAAAAGGAGAAGGAGGAGGTTGAGAAAAAGGAGGAGAAGGAGGAGTAGGAGGAAGACAAGAAGGAGAGGAGGAGTAGAAGGAAGAAGAGAAGGAGGAGGAGGTGGAGGAAGAGATGGAGAAAAGGAGAAGGGGGAGGAGGAGGAGAAGAAAATGGAGGAGGAAGAGAAGGAGAAATAGGTTAGGATGAGGAGGATGAAGAAATGAAGGAGGAGGAAGAGAAGGAGGAGGAGGAGGAGGGAGGAGGAGGACAACTAGGAGGAGAGAGGAGGAAGAGAAAGAGAAGGAGGAGAAGGATTAGAAGGAGGAAAAGGAAGAGGAGGAGTAGGAGGAGAAGGAGGAAAAGAAAGAGGAGGAGAAGGTAGAGAAGGAGGAGGAGGAGGAGAAGGAAGATGACAAGGAGGAGAAGGAGAAGGTGGTGTTGGAGGAGGAGGAGGAGGAGAAGGAAGAGGAGAAGGAGGAGGAGAAAGAGAAGGAGGAAGAGAAGGAAGATGGCGAGGAGGAGAAGGTGGTGGAGGAGAAGGATGAGGAGGGGAAGAAGGAGAAAGAGGAGGAGGAGGAGGAGGAGGAGGAGAAGAAGGAGGAGAAGGAGGAGGAGGAGTCTTAGAACATCATCTGGGCTCTGACATCATTGGGTCTCAGGATATCGTCTAAGTTCAATGACATCATACATCGAAGTTCTATGACATCCCATTGGTCTCATGACATCATCAGGGCACTATGACATCACAGTGGTCCTATGATATAGTGGCCTTATGACATTGTCTGGGGTCCATGATATCACGGTGGTCTCATGACATCACAGTGGCCTCATGACATCGTCTGGATTCTATGATGTCACAGTGGTCTTATGACATGACAGTGGTCTTATGACATCACACTAGCCTCATGACATCGTCTGAGATGGCCCCCCATGAGAGGAGTGTGAGAGGCCCCATGAGCTCCAGGGGATGAGGCAGGGGGAAGAGTAGGAGAGTGCTACCCCCGGATGTGCCTCAGGGGTTCAAGGCTGACTCAGGCGTGGACGGCGGGGGCGCAGGGCGCTAGGCGACCGACTCTGCCTACCCCTCCGCCCTGGGCAGGTCAAAGGTTAATGTGGCTCCCGAAGGAGACTGAGCGACTCAGTTAATGATACAGGGAGGAAGAGGGGGAGGAGGGGGAAGAGGAGAGGGAGGAGGGGGAGAAAAAGGAGGAGAAGGAGGAGAAAGAGAAGGAGGAGAAGGAGGAGAAGGAAACGGAGGAGGAAGAGAAAAAGGAAGAGGAGAAGGAGGAGAAGAAGGAGGAGGAGATGGAGGAGGAGGAGGAGAAGGATGAAGAGGATGAATAGCTGGAAGAGGAAGAAGGTGAGAAGGAGGAGGAGAAGGAGCATGAGATGGAAGAGGAAGTGAGAAGGAGGTGGGAGAAGAGCAGGAAAAGAAGGAGGTAGGGGAGTAGGACAATGAGGAGGAGGAGAAGGAGAAGGAAGAGGAGGATGATGACGAAAAATAGGAGAATGAAAAGGAAGAGGGGGAGGAGATGGAAAAGGAGGAGAAGCAGGAGGAGGAGGAGGACAAGGAGGAGGAGGAGAAGTAGGAGGATGAAAAAGAGGAGGAGAAGGAAAAAGGAGGATGAAAAGGAGGAGGAGAAGGAGGATGAAAAAAGGGGAGAAGGAGGAGAAGGAACAGGAGAAGGAGGAAGAGGAGGAGGAGAAGGAGGAGAAGAGGGAGGAGGAGGAAGAGAATTAGAAGGAGGAGGAGGTAGAAGAGGAGTAGGAGAAGGAGGAAGAGAAATAGAAGGAGGAGGAGAAAGAGGAGGAGGAGGCGGAGAAGGAGGAAGAGGAGCAGAAAGATGAGAAGGAGAAGGGAAAGGAGCAGAAGGAGGAAGAGAAGGAGGACGAGGAGAAAGAGGAGAAGGAGGAGAAGGAGGGAGAGAAAAGGAGAAAGAAGAGGAGGAGGAGGAGTACAAAGAGGGGAAGAAGTAGGAATTGAGGAGGAGGAGAAGGAGGAAGACAAAAAAAGGAGGATGAGGAAGAGAAGTAGAGGAAGAAAGAGGAAAAGGAGGAGGACGAGAAATAGGAGAACAAGGATGAGGAGGAGAAGGAGTGGGAGATGGCGAAGGAAAAGGAAGAGGAGGAGGAGGTGAAAAAAGGAGATGGAAGAGAAGGAGGAAGACGAGGAGCAGAAAGAGGAGTAGGATGAGAAGGAGAAGGAGGAGGAGGAAGAGAAGGAGGAAGAGCAGTAAGAAGTGAAGGAGGAGAAGAAGGAGGACGAGAGCAGGATGAGAAAGGGGAGAAGGAGGAGATAGAAGATTAGGACGAGGAAGTGGAGAAGGAAGAAAAGGAAGAGGAGGAGAAAATAGAGGAGGAGGAGAGAAGGAGGAGGAGGAGGAGAAGTAAAAAGAAGAGGAGGATAGTTGGAATAAGAAGAGGAGAAGGTGGAGGAAAGTGAGGAGTAAGACAATTAGAAGGAGGAGAAGGTGGAAGAGCAGGAGGAGAAGAACGAAGAAGAGGAGAAGGAGAAGGACAAGTAGGAGGAAGAGGAACAGGAGGAGGAGAAGGAGTGGAAGAGGAAGAGAAGGAGAAAGAGGACAAAAAGGAGGAGAAGGAGGAGGAGCAGAAGGAGAAGGAGAATGAGGAGGAGGAAGAGGAGGAGCACAAGGAGAAGAAAGAAGAGTTGGAGAGGAGAAGAAGGAAGGGGAGATGGAGAAGGAGGAGGAAGTGGAGAAAGAGGGAAAGGAGGAGGAGAAGGAGAAGGAGACAAAGGAGGAGAAGGAAGAGAAAGAGGAAGAAGAGTAGGAGGAGGAGGATTAGGAAAAGAAGAAGGAGGAGGAAGAGAAAGAGAAGAAGGAGGAGAAGGAGGAGAAAGATTAGAAAGAGGAGGAAGAGCTGAAGGAAAAAAAGGAAGAGGAGAACATGGAGGAGGAGGAGGAGGAGATAGAAGATTAGAAGGAGAAGGAAGAGGAGAAGGTGGAGGAGAAGGAGGAGGAGAAGAAGGAGTAGGGAAAGGAGGAAGAGAATTAGAAGGAGGAGGAGGTGGAAGAGGAGCAGAAGGAGGAGGAAGAAGGGAAGGAGGAGGAAGAGGAGCAGGATGAGAAGGAGGAAGGGAAGAAGGAGGAGGAGAAAGAGGAAGAGGAGGAAAAGGAAGAGAAGGGGAGGAAGAGGAGAAGGAGGAGGAGGAAGAGAAGGAGAGTAGGAAGGAGGGGAAGGAGGAGGACAAAAAGGAGGAGAAGGAGGACGAGAAGCAGGATGAAGAGTAGAAGGAGGAGGAGGAGCAGAACGAGGAGAATGAGGAGGAGAAAGAGGAGGAGAAGAAGGAGGAGGAGAAGCAGGAGGAGGAGAAGGAGAAGGAGGAGAAGGAGGAGGAGGAGAAGGAGGAGGAGAAGAAGGAGGAGAAGGTGGAGGAGGAGCAGGAGGAGGAGGAGGAGGATGAGGACGAGAAGTAGGAGGAAGAGAAGGAGGAAGAGGAGAAGGAGAAGGGGGAAAAGAAGAGGGAGGAGGACGAAAAGGAGGAGAAGGAGGAGAAAAAGGAGGAGGAGAAGGAGGAGGAGGAGAAAAAGGAGAGGGACGAAAAAGAAGAGTAGCAGGAAAAGGAGGAGAATGAGAAGAATGAAGAGGAGGAGGAGCAGTAGAAGAAGGAGGAGAAGGAGCAGGAGAACGACAATGACGAAAAAAAGTAGAATGAGGAGGAGGGGGAGGAGATGGAGGAGGAGAAGAAAAAGATGAGAAGGATGAACAGGATGAGGAGGAGAAGGAGGAGGAGAAGGAGGAGAAGGAGGATAGGGAAACAGCAGGAGGAGAAGGAGGAGGAGAACTAGAAGGAGGAGGAGAAGGAAGAGGAAGAGGAAAAATGAGAAGGAGGAGGAGGAGGAGGAGGACAAGGAAACAGCAGGAGGAGAAGGAGGAGAACTAGAAGGAGGAGGAGAAGGAGGAAGAGGAGGAATAGGAGGAGGAGGAGGAAGGGGAGATGGTGAAGGAGGAGGAAGAGGAGAAGGAGAATGAGTAGGAGGAGGAGAAGGAGGGTGATATGGAGGAGGAGGAGGTGAAGGAGGCGAGGGAAGAGGAGGAAAAGAAGAAGGAAGGGGATAAGGAGGAGGAGAAGGAGCAGGAGGAGGGGAAGGAGAAGGAGGAGGAGGAAGAGGAAAAGGATGAGAAGAAGGAGGAGGAAGAGATGGAGGAGGAGAAGGAAGAGGAGAGAAAAATGATGAGAAGGAGAGGATGGGGAGGGGAGGAGTAGGAAAAGGATGAGTAGAAGGAGGAGGAGAAGAAGGAGGTGAAGGAGGAATAGGAGAAGGAGGATAAGTAGTAGTAGGAGGAGGAGAAGGAGGAGGAGGATAAGAAGAAGAAAGAGGAGGCGGAGGAGAAGATGGAGAAGGAGGATGGGGAGGAGAAGTAGGAGGAAGAGAAGGAGGAGGAGAAGGAGAAGGAGAAAAAGAAGAAGGAGGAGGACGAAAAAGAGGAGAAGGAGGAGGGAAAGGAGGAGGAGAAGGAGGAGAGGGATGTAAAGAAAGAGAAGCAGGAAAAGGAGGAAAATGAGGATAAGAATGAAGAGGAGGAGTAGAAGAAGGAGGAGAAGGAGGAGGAGGAGAAGGAGGAAGAGAAAAAGGAGAACAAGGTGGAGAAGGAGCAGGAGGAGAATGAAGAGGAGGAGGAGGAGGAGGAGGAGGAGAAAGAGGAGGAGAAAAAGGAGAATTAGGAGGAGAGGAGGAAAAGGAGGAGAATGAGGAGGAGGTGAAAGAAGAAGAGGAGGAGGATGATGAAAAAGAGGAGAATGAGGAGGAGGAGGAAAGGAGGAGAAGGTGGATGAGAAAGAAGAGTAGGCGGAGAAGGAGGAGGAGTAAAAGGAGTAGGAAGAGAAAGAGGAAAAGGAGGACAATGAGGAGGAGGAGAAGGAGGAGGAGGAGGAGGAAGGGAGGAGGAGAAGGAGGTGGAGAATGAGAAGGAGGAGGAGTCTCAGAGTTCTCAGAACATCATCTGGGCTCTTTGACATCACAGGGGTCTCAGGACATCATCTAAGTTTTATGACATCACACATCTGAGTTCTATGACATCACAGTAGACGCATGATATCATCTGTATTCTGACATCACAGTGGTCTCAGGAAATCATCGGGGCACTATGACATCACCGTGGTCTTATGACATCATGTAGATTCCATGACATCACAGTGGTCTCATGACATCATCTGGGTTCTATGACATCATCTGAGCTCTGTGACATTGCAATGGCCTGTCATGACATCATCATGGTCTTATGACATCACCCGGGTTCTATGACACCACAGTGGTCTCATGGCATCACAGTGGTCTTATGATATCATAGTTTTCTTATGACATCGTCTGGATTCCATGACATCACAGTGGTCTTATGACATGACAGTGGTCTTATGACATCACAGTGGTCTTATGACATTTTCTGAGGCCGGGACACCAGGGCCCACGCGTGTGCGAGGCCCCATGAGCCCCCAGGAGGAGGCGAGGGGAGGAGTAGGAGGATGCTGCCCCTGTATGGGACTCGGGGCTCAGGACTGACTCGGGGATGGCCGGGGGGCGGGGCGCTCAGCAACCCACTCTGCCTCCCCACCCGCCCTGCCCTGGGTGGGTCAAAGTTTAACGCGGCCCCAAGTGAGAGTGAGCGACTCAGTTAATGACTCACGGAGGAAGTGGGGGAGGAGGGGGAAGAGGAGAGGGAGGAGGGGGAGGAGGAGGAGAAGGAGAAGGAGGAATAGGAGGAGGAGATGGAGGAGGAAAAGGAGGAGGAGGAGAAGAAGAATGAGCAAAAGGAGAATGAGGAGGAGGAGGAGAAGGAGGAGGAGGAGGAGAAGGAAAAGATGGAGGAGGAAAAGGAGGAGAATGAGGAGGAGAAGGAGGAGGAGGACAAGGAATAGGAGGAAGAGAAGGAGAAGGAGGAGGTGGAGAAGGAGGAAGAGAAGGAAGAGGAGGACGAGAAGAAGAAGGAGAAGGAGGAGGAGGAAGAGAAGGAGGAGGAAGAGGAGGAGGTGAAGGAGGAGGAGGAGGACGATAAGGAGGAGGAGGAGGAAGAGGACTTTCAAAGGTCTCAGGACACCATCTGTGCTCTGTGACATCATAGGGGTCTCCGGACATCGTCTAAGTTCTATAACATCACACATCTGAGTTCTATGACATCACAGTGGTCTCATAACATCATCTGTATTCTATAACATCACAGTGGTCTCATAACATCATCTGTATTCTATAACATCACAGTGGTCTCATGATATCGTCGGGGCACTATGACAGCACAGTGGTCTTATGACATCATGTAGATTCTATGACATCACAGTGGTCTCATGACATCATCTGGGTTCTATGACATCATCTGAGCTCTGTGACATCGCAATGGCCTCATGCCATCATCGTGGTCTTATGACATCACCCGGGTTCTATGACACCACAGTGGGCTCATGACATCACAGTGGTCTTATGATATCATAGTGGTCTTATGACATCATCTGGATTGAAGGAGGAGAATGAGGAGGAGGAGACGGAGGAGGAGAATGAGGAGAAAAATGAGAAGGGCAAGAAGAATGAAGAGGAGGAGGAGGAGAAGAAAGAGGAGGAGGACGACGACAAAAAATAGGAGAATGAAAAGGAGGAGGGGAAGGAGATGGAAGAGGAGAAGAAGGAGGAGGAAAAGGAGGAGGAGGACAAGGAAGAGGAGGAGAAGAAGGAGGAGGAGAATAAAAAAATGAGGATGAAACTGATGAGGAGGAGAAAGAGGAGGAGAAGGAGGAGAAGGAAAAGGAAACAGCAGGAGGAGAAGGAGAAGGAGAAGACTGAGGAGGAGAAATAGGCGAAGGAGGAGGAGGAGAAGGAAACAGTAGGAGGAGGAGGGGAAGGAAAATGAGGAGGAGGAGAAGGAGGATGAGATGGAGGAGGAGGAGGAGGAGAAGAATAAAGAAAAGGAGGAGGAGGAGGAGAAGGAAGAGGTAAGGAGGAAAAGGAGGAGAAGGAGGGGAGGAGGAGAAGTTGGAATAGGAAGAGGAGAAGGTGGAGGAAAGTGAGGAGGAAGACAATTAGAAGGAGGAGAAGGTGGAAGAGCAGGAGGAGAAGAAGGAAGAGAAATAGAAGAAGGAGGAGGAGGTGAAGGAGGAGGGAGAGAACGAGAAGGAGGAGGAGAAGGACAAGTAGGAGGAAGAGGAACAAGAGGAGAAGGAGGTGGAAGAGGAAGAGAAGGAGAAAGAGGACAAGGAGGAGGAGAAGGAAGAGGAGCAGAAAAGAAGGAGAATGAGGAGGAGGAGGAAGAGGAGGAGAATAAGGAGGAGGAAGAAGAAGAGTTGGAGGGGAGAAGGAGGAGGAGGAGAAGAAGGAAGAGGAATGTGAGGAGTAGGAGGAGAAAAAGGAAGAGAAGGAGGAGGAGGGGGAGGAGAAGGAGCAGGAGTAAGGGAACGAGGAGGAGGAGAAGTAGTAAGAAAGGAAGGAGGAGGAGCAGAAGGAGGAGGAGGGGGAGGAGGAGAAGGAGAAGGAGGAAAAGGAACAGGAGGAGAATGAGGAGGAGGAGGAGACATTACAGTGGTCTCATGACATCATCTGGGCACTATTCTATCACAGTGGTCTTATGACATCATGTAGATTCTATGACATCACAGTGGTCTCATGACATCGTCTGGGTTCTATGACATCATCTGAGCTCTGTGACATCGCAATGGCATGTCATGACATCATCATGGTCTTATGACATCACCCGGGTTCTATGACAACACAGTGGTCTCATGGCATCACAGTGGTCTTGTGATATCTTAGTGGTCTTATGACATCGTCTGGATTCCATGACATCACAGTGGTCTTATGACATTACCATGATCTCATGACGTCATCTGGCTTCCATTTCATCACGGTGGCCTTTTGACATCACAATGGTCTCATGGTCTCGTTGGGGTTATATGACATCACAGTGGTCTTATGACACCACAGTGGTGTCTTATGACATCACAGTGGTCTCATGGCATCACAGTGGTCTTATGACATCACAGTGGTCTCATGACATTGTCTGAGGCCGGAACACCAGGGCCCACGTGTGTGTGAGGCCCCATGAGCCACCGGGACGAGGCGAGGGGAGGAGCAGGAGGGTGCTCCCCCGGGATGGGCCTCGGGGGCTCAGGCCTGACTCAGGCATAGACGGGGGTGGGGTTGGGGTGCTCGGTGACCCACTCTGCCTCCCACCCCCGCCCCGCCCCGGGCAGGTCAAAGGTTAACATGACCCCGAGTGAGAGTGAGCGACTCAGTTAATGACACATGGAGGAAGAGGGGGAGGAGGAGGAAGAGGAGAGGAGAGGAAGGTGGGGAGAAGGAGGAGGAGGAGGAGAAGGAAGAGGAGAAGGAGGAGGGCGAGAAAAATGAAGAGGAGGAGGAGGAGGAAAAGGAGAAGGAAGAGGAGGAGGACGATGACAAAAAATAGGAGAATGAAAAGGAGGAGGGGGAGGAGATGGGAGAGGAAGAGAAGGAGGAGTAGAAGGAGGAGGAGGACAAGGAGGAGGAGGAGGAGAAGGAGGAGAATGAGGAGGAGAAGGAAGAGAAGAAAAAGCAGAAGAAGGAGGAGGAGAAGGAAGAGGAGAAGGAGGAGGAGGAGAAGGAGAAAAATGAGGAGGAGAAGGAGGAGGAGAAGGAGGAGGAGGAGAAGGAGGAGGAGGAGAAGAAAAAGATGAGAAGGATGAAAAGGATGAGGAAGAGAAGGAAGAGAAGGAGGAGAAGTAGTAGGAGGAGGAGGAGAAGGAGAAGGAGGAGGAGAAGAAGGAGGAGGAAAAGGAAACAGCAGGAGGAGGAGAAGGAGAAGGAAATAGCAGGAGGAGAAAGAGAAGAAGACTGAGGAGGAGAAATAGGCGAAGGAGGAGGAGTAGAAGGAAACAGGAGGAGGAGGAGGAGAAGGAGAAGGATGAGGATGAGAAGGAGGAGGAGATGGAGGAGGAGGAGAAGGAAAAGAAGGAGGAGGAAAAGGAGGAGACTGAGGAGGAGGAAAAGGAGGAGGAGAATAAAGAAAAGGAAGAGGAGGAGGAGAAGGAAGAGTAGGAGGAGGAGAAGGAGGAGGAGGAGGAGGACGACGACGACAAAAAAAAGGAGAATGAAAAGGACGAGGGGGAGAAGATGGAGGAGGAGAAGAAAAAAGATGAGAAGGATGAAAAGGATGAGGAGGAGGAGGACGTGGAGGAGAAGGAGGACAAGAGGGACAGGAAAACAGCAGGAGGAGGAGGAGGAGGAGGAGGAAAAAGATGAGAAGGATGAGGAGGATGAGGAAGAGGAGGAGGAAGAGAAAAAGGAGAACAAGGAGGAGAAGGAGCAGGAGGAGAATGAAGAGGAGCAGGAGAAAGAGGAGAAAAAGGAGCATTAGGAGGAGAGGAGGAAAAGGAGGAGAATGAGGAGGAGGTGAAGGAAGAAGAGCAGGAGGAGGATGAAAAGAGGAGAAGAGAAAGAGGAGGGGGAGGAGATAAGAGGAGGAGAAGGAGGAGGAGTAAAAGGAGAAGTAGGAGGAGAAAGAGGAAAAGGAGGACAATGAGGAGGAGGAGGAAAAGAAGGAGGAGAAAAAGAAGGGCGAGATGAATGAAGAGAAGGAGGAGAAGGAGAAGGAAGAGGAGGACGAAGACAACGAAAAATAGGAGAATGAAAAGGAGGAGGGGGAGGAGATGGAAGAGGAGGAGAAGGAGGAGGAGGAGGACAAAGAGGAGGACAAGGAGGAGGAGAAAGAGAAGGAGGAGAAGAGAAAAGGTGAGAAGGATGAAAAGGATGAGGAGGAGGAGGAGAAGAATGAGGAGAACGAGGATGAGGAGGAGGAGGAAAAGGAAACAGCAGGAGGAGGAGGAGAAGGAGAAGGAGGAGGAGAAATAGGCGAAGGAGGAGGAGGAGAAGGAGGAGGAGGAGAAAAAGGAGGATATGGAGGAGGAAGAGGAGAAGGAAAAGAAGGAGAAGGAAAGGGAGGAGAATGAGGAGGAGGAGGTGGAGAAGGAAGAGTGGGAGGACGACGTTGAAAAAGAGGAGAATGAAGAGGAGGAGGAGGGGAGGAGATGGAGGAGGAGGAGGAGGATGAGAAGGAAGAGGAGGAGGAGAAGAAGGAGGAGAAAGAGGAAAAGGAGGACAATGAGAAGGAGGAGTAGAATGAGGAGGAGGAGAAGGAGAAAAAGGAGGAGAAGCGCGAGAAGAATGAAGAGGAGAAGGAAATGGAGGACGATGACGACGAAAAATAGGAGAATGAAAAGGAGGAGGGGGAGGTGATGGAAGAGGAGGAGGAGAAGGAGGAGGAGGAAGGGGAGGAGTAGAAGGAGTCTCAGAGGTCTCAGGACATCATCAGGGCTCTGTGACATCACAGGGGTCTCAGGACATCATCTAAGTTCTATGATAGCACACATCTGTATTCTATGACATCACAGTAGACTCATGACATCATCTGTATTCCATGACATCACAGTGGCCTCATGAAATCACCGGGGCACAATGACATCACAGCGGTCTTATGACATCACGTAGATTCTATGACATCACTGTGGTCTCATGACATCGTCTGGGTTCTATGACATCTTCTGAGCTCTGTGACATTGCAATCGCATGTCATGACATCATCATGGTCTTATGACGTCACCCGGGTTCTATGACACCACAGTGGTCTCATGGCATCACAGTGGTCTTATCACATCGTCTGGATTCCATGACATCACAGTGGTCTTATGACATTACCATGATCTCATGACGTCATCTGGCTTCCATTTCATCACAGCGGCCTTATGACATCACAATGGTCTCATGGTCTCGTTTGGGTTCCATGACATCACAGTGGTCTCATGACATCACAGTGGTCTCATGACATTGTCTGGGTTCTATGACATCACAATGGTCTCATGACATCACAGTGGTCTTATGACATCACAGTGGTCTTATGACATCACAGGGGTCTTATGACATTGTCTGAGGCCGGGACACCAGGGCCCATGCGTGTGTGAGGCCCCACGAGGCCCCAGGATGAGGCGAGGGGAGGAGCAGGAGGGTGCTCCCCCCGGATGGGCCTCGGGGGCTCAGGACTGACTCAGGTGTGGCTGGCCAGGGGGCGGGGCGCTCAGAGACCCACTCTGCCTCCCCACCTGCCCCGCCCCTGGCAGGTCAAAGGTTAACGCGGCCCCGAGTAACAGTGAGCGACTCAGTTAATGACTCACAGAGGAAGAGTGGGAGGAGGGGGAGAAGGAGGAGATGGAGGAGGAGGAGGAAGAGGAGAAGGAGAAGGAAGAGAAGGAGGAGGAGGAGGAGAAGGGGGAGGAGGAAGAGAAGGAGGAGGAGGAGAAGGAGGAGGAGGGGGATAAGGAGGAGGAATAAAAGGAGAAGTAGAAGGAGAAAGAGGAAAAGGAGGACAATGAGGAGGAGGAGAAGGAGGAGGAGAACTAGAAGGAGGAGAAAAAGAAGGAGAAGGGTGAGAAGAATGAAGACAAGGAGGAAGAGGAGAAGGAGAAGGAAGAAGAGGAGGCCGAGGAGATGAAAGAGGAGAGGGAGGGGGAGGAGGAGGAGAAGGAGGAGGAGGTTAAGGAGGAGGAGGAGAAGGAGGAGGAGAAGATAAAGGCTGAGAAGGATGAAAAGGATGAGGAGGAGAAAAAGGAGAATGAGGAGGAGAATGAGGAGGAGGAGGAGGAGAAGGAAAAGGAAGAGGAAAAAGAGGAGAAGGAGGAGGAGGAGCAGTAGGTGGAGAAAAATGGTTGGATGACGACTTCGAAAAAGAGGAGAAGGAGGAGGAGGAGGGGAGGAGATGGAGGAGGAGGAGGAGAAGGAGGAGGAGGAGGAAAAGAAGAAAAAGATGAGAAGGATGAGGAGGATGAGGAGGAGATGGAGGAGGAGGAGAAGGAAAAAGCAATAGGAAGATGAGAAAGAGAAGGATGAAGGGGAGAAGGAAGACAAGGAAACAGCAGGAGGAGGTGGAGGAGAAAAAGGAGGAGAAGGAGGAGAAGAATGAAGAGGAGGAGGATGAGAAGGAGAAGGAAGAGGAAGACGACGACGACGTCGAAAAATAGGATAATGAAAACGAAAAGGGGGAGGAGATGGAAGAGGAGGAGAAGGAGGAGGAGGAGGAGGAGGAGGAGAAAAAGATGAGAAGGATGAAAAGGATGAGGAGGAGAAGGAGGGGGAGGAGGAGGATGAGATGATGGAGGAGAAGGAGAAACAGGATGAATAGGAGGAGGAGGAGGAAGAATGTGAGAAGAACGAGAAGGAGGAGGAGAAGGAGGATGAGATGGAGGAGGAGAAGGAGGAGGATGAATAGGAGGAGGAGGAAGAATGTGAAAAGGAGGAGAAGGAGGATGAGATGGAGGAGGAGAAGGAGGAGGAGGAGGAGGACAAGGAGAACAAGGAAACAGCAGGAGGAGAATGAGTAGGAGGAGTAGGAGAACTAGAAGAAGGAGGAGAAGAAGAAAGAGGGGGAGGGGGATGAGGAAGAGAATTAGAATGAGGAGGAGGAGAAGGAGGAAGAGAACTAAAAGGAGAAGGAGGAGAAAGAGAAGAGGAAGAGAAATAGAAGGAGGAGGAGAAAAAGGAGGAGGAGGCAGAGGAGGAGGAAGAAGAGCAGAAAGAAGAGGAGAAGGAAAAGGAAAAGGAGGAGCACAAAAAGGAGGAGAAGGAGGATGAGTAGAAAGAGGAGGAGACAGAGGAGGAGAAGGAGGAGGAGAAGAAAGAGAAAAAGGAGAAGGAGGAGAAAGAGGAGGATGAGGAGGAAGAGGAGAAGGAGGAAGAGAAAAAGGAGAAGGAAGCAGAGGAGGAGGAATAGAAAGAGGAGAAGGAGGAGGAATTGAAGGAGGAGGAGAAGGAGGAGGAGGAGAAGTAGAGGAAGAAAGAGGAGAAGGAGGAGGAGGAGAAATAGGAGGAGAACAAGGAGGAGGAGGAGGAGGAGGGGGAGATGGCGAAGAAAAAGGAAGAGAAGGAGGAGCTGACAAAAAGGAGATGGAAGAGGAGGAGGAAGACGAGGAGGAGAAAGAGGAGGAGGATGAGGAGGAGGAGGAAGAGAAGGAGGATGAGAAGAAGGAGGAGGAGAAGGAGGAGGAGGAGGAGGAGGACAAGAAAGAGGAGAAGGGGAGATAAAGATTAGGAGGAGGAAGTAGAGAAGGAAGAAAAAGAAGAGGAGGAGAACGTGGAGGAGGAGGAGAAGGTGGAGGAAAAGAATGAGGAGGAGGAAAAGAAAAAGGAGGAGGAGGAGAAGGCAGAATAGGAAGAGGAGAAGGTGGAGGAAAGTGAGGAGGAAGACAATTAGAAGGAGGAGGAGAAGGTGGAAGAGGAGGAGGAGAAGAAGGAAGAGAAATAGAAGAAGGAGGAGGAAGTGGAGGAGGAAGAGAATGAGAAGAAGGAGGAGAAGGAGGAAGAGGAGTAGGATGAGGAGGAATAGGAAAAGAAGGAGGAGGAGGAAGAGAAAGAGGAGAAAAAGGAGGAGGAGAAAGATTAGAAAGAGGAAGAGCTGAAGGAGAAAAAGAAAGAGAAGGAGAACGTGGAGGAGGAGGAGAAGGAGGAGGAGGAGGGGGAGGAGGAAGAGAATAAGAAGGAGGAGGAGGTGGAAGAGGAGAAGGAGAAGGAAGAAGGGAAGGAGGAGGAGGTAGGGAAGGAGGAGGAGGAAAAGGATGAGGAGGAGGAGTAAGAGGAAGAGGATAAGAATGAGAAGGAGGAAGAGGAGGAGAAGGAAGAAGAGAAGAAGGAGGAGAAGGAGGAGGAAGAGAAAGAGGAGGAGGAGGAAGAGAAGTTGGAGGAGGAAGAAGGGAAGGAGGAAGAGGAGGAGGAAGAGGAAGAAAAGGAAGAGGAAGAGGAGGATGAGAAAGAGGAGGAAGAGAAGGAGGAGGAAGAGAAGGAGGAGGAGGAGGAAGAAAAGGAGGAGGATGAGGAGGAGGATGGAAGGAGGAGGAGAAAGAAAAGAAGGAGGAGGAGAAGGATGAGGAAGAGGAGGAGAAGGAGGAGGAGGAAGAGGAGGAGGAGAAGGATGAGGAAGAGGAGGAGAAGGAGGAGGAGGAAGAGGAGGAGGAGGAAGAGAATGAGGAGAAGGAGAACGACAAGGAGGAGGAGAAGGAGGAGGAGGGGGAGAAGGAGGAGAAAGAAAACGAGGAGGAGGAGAAGGAGGAGGACAAGGAGGAGGAGAAAGAGGAGGAAGCGGAGAAGAATAAGGAGGAGGAGGAAGAACAGTTGGAGGGGAGAAGGAGGAGAAGAGAAGGAGGAGGAGGAGGAGGAGGAGGAAGTCAAGGAGGAAGAGAAGGAGAAGGAAGAGGAGGAGGATGTGGAGGAGGAGGATGAGAAGGAGGAAGGGAAGGAGGAGGACGAGGAGGAGATGAAGGAGTAAGAAGGGAAGGAAAAGGTGGAGAAGGAGGAGAAAGAAGAGGAGAAGGAGGTGGAGGAGGAGTCACAGGAGTCTCAGGACATCATCTGGGCTCTGTGACATCACAGGGGTTCCACGCCTTCATCTAAGCTCAATGACATCACACATCTGAGTTCAATGACTTCACAGTGGACTCATGATATCATCAGGGCACTATGACATCACAGTGGTCTCATGACATTGTCTGAGGCCGGGACACCAGGGCCCACGTGTGTGCGAGGCCCCATGAGCCCCCGGGACGAGGCGAGGGGAGGAGGAGGAGGGTGCTCCCCCCGGGATGGGCCTCGGGGGCTCAGGCCTGACTCAGGCCTGGCTGGGGGAGCGGGGCGCTCGGCGACCCACTCTGCTTCCCTCCCCGCGCCCCGGGCGGGTGAAAGGTTAACGCGGCCCCGGGTGACAGTGAGCGGCTCAGTTAATGACTCACGGAGGAAGTGGAAGAGGAGGGGGAAGAGGAGAGGGAGGAGGGGGAGAAAGAGGAGGAAGAGGAGGAGGAGAAGGAAGAGTAGGAGGAGGAGGAGGAGAAGGAGGAAAGGGACGAAAAGGAAGAGAAGCAGGAAAAGGAGAAGAATGAGGAGAAGAATGAAGAGGAGGAGGAGCAGTAGAAGAAGGAGGAGGAGGACGACGACAACGACAAAAAAAAGGAGAATGAAAAGGACGAGGGGGAGAAGATGGAGGAGGAGAAGAAAAAAGATGAGAAGGATGAAAAGGATGAGGAGGAGGAGGACGTGGAGGAGAAGGAGGACAAGAGGGACAGGAAAACAGCAGGAGGAGGAGGAGGAGGAAAAAGATGAGAAGGATAAGGAGGATGAGGAAGAGGAGGAGGAAGAGAAAAAGGAGAACAAGGAGGAGAAGGAGCAGGAGGAGAATGAAGAGGATGAGGAGGCTAAAGAGGAGAAAGAGGAGCATTAGGAGGAGAGGAGGAAAAGGAGGAGAATGAGTAGGAGGTGAAGGAAGAAGAGCAGGAGGAGGATGAAAAAGAAGAGAAGAGAAAGAGGAGGGGGAGGAGATAAGAGGAGGAGAAGGAGGAGGAGTAAAAGGAGAAGTAGGAGGAGAAAGAGGAAAAGGAGGACAATGAGGAGGAGGAGGAAAAGAAGGAGGAGAAAAAGAAGGGCGAGATGAATGAAGAGAAGGAGGAGAAGGAGAAGGAAGAGGAGGACGAAGACAACGAAAAATAGGAGAATGAAAAGGAGGAGGGGGAGGAGATGGAAGAGGAGGAGGAGAAGGAGGAGGAGGACAAAGAGGAGGACAAGGAGGAGGACAAGGAGGAGGAGAAAGAGAAGGAGGAGAAGAGAAAAGGTGAGAAGGATGAAAAGGATGAGGAGGAGGAGGAGGAGAATGAGGAGAACGAGGATGAGGAGGAGGAGGAAAAGGAAACAGCAGGAGGAGAAGGAGGAGGAGGAGGAGGAGAAATAGGCGAAGGAGGAGGATGAGAAGGATGAGGAGGAGAAGGATGAGGAGGAGAAAAAGGAGGATATGGAGGAGGAGAAGGAAAAGAAGGAGAAGGAAAGGGAGGAGAATGAGGAGGAGGAGGTGGAGAAGGAAGAGGGAGGACGACGTTGAAAAAGAGGAGAATGAAGAGGAGGAGGAGGGGAGGAGATGGAGGAGGAGGAGGATGAGAAGGAAGAGGAGGAGGAGAAGAAGGAGGAGAAAGAGGAAAAGGAGGACAATGAGAAGGAAAAGGAGAATGAGGAGGAGGAGAAGGAGAAAAAGGAGGAGAAGCGCGAGAAGAATGAAGAGGAGAAGGAAGAGGAGGACGATGACGACGAAAAATAGGAGAATGAAAAGGAGGAGGGGGAGGTGATGGAAGAGGAGGAGGAGAAGGAGGAGGAGGAAGGGGAGGAGTAGAAGGAGTCTCAGAGGTCTCAGGACATCATCAGGGCTCTGTGACATCACAGGGGTCTCAGGACATCATCTAAGTTCTATGATAGCACACATCTGTATTCTATGACATCACAGTAGACTCATGACATCATCTGTATTCTATGACATCACAGTGGTCTCATGAAATCACCGGGGCACAATGACATCACAGCGGTCTTATGACATCACGTAGATTCTATGACATCACTGTGGTCTCATGACATCGTCTGGGTTCTATGACATCTTCTGAGCTCTGTGACATTGCAATCGCATGTCATGACATCATCATGGTCTTATGACGTCACCCGGGTTCTATGACACCACAGTGGTCTCCTGGCATCACAGTGGTCTTATGCTATCATAGTGGTCTGATGACATCGTCTGGATTCCATGACATCACAGTGGTCTTATGACATTACCATGATCTCATGATGTCATCTGGCTTCCATTTCATCACAGTGGCCTTATGACATCACAATGGTCTCATGGTCTCGTTTGGGTTCCATGACATCACAGTGGTCTCATGACATCACAGTGGTCTCATGACATCGTCTGGGTTCTATGACATCACAGTGGTCTTATGACATCACAGTGGTCTTCTGACATCACAGGGGTCTTATGACATTGTCTGAGGCCGGGACACCAGGGCCCATGCGTGTGTGAGGCCCCACGAGGCCCCAGGATGAGGCGAGGGGAGGAGCAGGAGGGTGCTCCCCCGGATGGGCCTCGGGGCTCAGGACTGACTCAGGTGTGGGTGGCCAGGGGGCGGGGCGCTCAGAGACCCACTCTGCCTCCCCACCCGCCCCGCCCCTGGCAGGTCAAAGGTTAACGCGGCCCCGAGTAACAGTGAGCGACTCAGTTAATGACTCACAGAGGAAGAGAGGGAGGAGGGGGAGAAGGAGGAGATGGAGGAGGAGGAGGAAGAGGAGAAGGAGAAGGAAGAGAAGGAGGAGGAGGAGGAGAAGGGGGAGGAGGAAGAGAAGGAGGAGGAGGAGAAGGAGGAGGAGGGGGAGAAGGAGGAGGAATAAAAGGAGAAGTAGAAGGAGAAAGAGGAAAAGGAGGACAATGAGGAGGAGGAGGAGGAGGAGAAGTAGAAGGAGGAGAAAAAGAAGGAGAAGGTTGAGAAGAATGAAGACAAGGAGGAAGAGGAGAAGGAGAAGGAAGAGGAGGAGGCCGAGGAGATGAAAGAGGAGGAGAGGGAGGGGGAGGAGGAGGAGAAGAAGAAGGAGGAGGAGGAGGTTAAGGAGGAGGAGGAGAAGGAGGAGGAGAAGAAGATAAAGGCTGAGAAGGATGAAAAGGATGAGGAGGAGAAAAAGGAGAATGAGGAGGAGAAGGAGGAGGAGGAGGAGGAGAAGGAAAAGAAGGAAGAGGAAAAAGAGGAGAAGGAGGAGGAGGAGCAGTAGGTGGAGAAAAAAGGGTTGGATGACGACTTCGAAAAAGAGGAGAAGGAGGAGGAGGAGGGGAGGAGATGGAGGAGGAGGAGAAGGAGGAGGAGGAGGAGGAAAAGAAGAAAAAAGATGAGAAGGATGAGGATGAGGAGGAGATGGAGGAGGAGGAGAAGGAAAAAGCAATAGGAAGATGAGAAAGAGAAGGATGAAGGGGAGAAGGAAGACAAGGAAACAGCAGGAGGAGGTGGAGGAGAAAAAGGAGGAGAAGGAGGAGAAGAATGAAGAGGAGGAGGATGAGAAGGAGAAGGAAGAGGAAGACGACGACGACGTCGAAAAATAGGATAATGAAAACGAAAAGGGGGAGGAGATGGAAGAGGAGGAGAAGGAGGGGGAGGAGGAGGATGAGATGATGGAGGAGAAGGAGAAACAGGATGAATAGGAGGAGGAGGAAGAATGTGAGAAGGAGAACGAGAAGGAGGAGGAGAAGGAGGATGAGATGGAGGAGAAGGAGGAGGATGAATAGGAGGAGGAGGAAGAATGTGAAAAGGAGGAGAAGGAGGATGAGATGGAGGAGGAGAAGGAGGAGGAGCAGACAAGGAGAACAAGGAAACAGCAGGAGGAGAATGTGAGTAGGAGGAGTAGGAGAACTAGAAGAAGGAGGAGAAGGAGGAGGAGAAGAAGAAAGAGGGGGAGGGGGATGAGGAAGAGAATTAGAATGAGGAGGAGGAGAAGGAGGAAGAGAACTAAAAGGAGAAGGAGGAGAAAGAGAAGAGGAAGAGAAATAGAAGGAGGAGGAGAAAAAGGAGGAGGAGGCAGAGAAGGAGGAAGAAGAGCAGAAAGAAGAGGAGAAGGAAAAGGAAAAGGAGGAGCAGAAGGAGGAGGAGAAGGAGGATGAGTAGAAAGAGGAGGAGACAGAGGAGGAGAAGAAAAAGAAAAAGGAGAAGGAGGAGGAGAAAGAGGAGGATGAGGAGAAAGAGGAGGAAGAGGAGAAGGAGGAAGAGAAAAAGGAGAAGGAAGCAGAGGAGGAGGAGTAGAAAGAGGAGAAGGAGGAGGAATTGAAGGAGGAGGAGAAGGAGGAGGAGGAGAAGTAGAGGAAGAAAGAGGAAAAGGACGAGGAGGAGAAATAGGAGAACAAGGAGGAGGAGGAGGAGGAGGAGGAGGGGGAGATGGCGAAGAAAAAGGAAGAGAAGGAGGAGCTGACAAAAAGGAGATGGAAGAGGAGGAGGAAGACGAGGAGGAGAAAGAGGAGTAGGATGAGAAGGAGGAGGAGGAAGAGAAGGAGGAAGAGCAGTAAGAAGAGAAGGAGGATGAGAACAAGGAGGATGAGAAGAAGGAGGAGGAGAAGGAGGAGGAGGAGGAGAAGGAGGAGGAGGAGGAGGAGGAGGAGGAGGACAAGAAAGAGGAGAAGGGGGAGATAAAGATTAGGAGGAGGAAGTAGAGAAGGAAGAAAAAGAAGAGGAGGAGAACGTGGAGGAGGAGAAGGTGGAGGAAAAGAATGAGGAGGAGGAAAAGAAAAAGGAGGAGGAGGAGAAGGCAGAATAGGAAGAGGAGAAGGTGGAGGAAAGTGAGGAGGAAGACAATTAGAAGGAGGAGGAAAAGGTGGAAGAGGAGGAGGAGAAGAAGGAAGAGAAATAGAAGAAGGAGGAGGAAGTGGAGGAGAAAGAGAATGAAGAAGGAGGAGAAGGAGGAAGAGGAGTAGGATGAGGAGGAATAGGAAAAGAAGGAGGAGTAGGAAGAGAAAGAGGAGAAAAAGGAGGAGGAGAAAGATTAGAAAGAGGAGGAAGAGCTGAAGGAGAAAAAGAAAGAGAAGGAGAACGTGGAGGAGGAGGAGAAGGAGGAGGAGGGGGAGGAGGAAGAGAATAAGAAGGAGGAGGAGGTGGAAGAGGAGAAGGAGAAGGAAGAAGGGAAGGAGGAGGAGGTAGGGAAGGAGGAGGAGGAAAAGGACGAGGAGGAGGAGTAAGAGGAAGAGGATAAGAATGAGAAGGAGGAAGAGAAGGAGAAGGAGGAGGAAGAGAAAGAGGAGGAGGAGCAGGAAGAGAAGGAGGAGGAGAAAGAGGAGAAGGAGGAAGAGAAGTTGGAGAAGGAGGAAGAAGGCAAGAAGGAGGAAGTGGAGGAGGAAGAGGAAGAAAAGGAAGAGGAAGAGGAGGATGAGAAAGAGGAGGAAGAGAAGGAGGAGGAAGAGAAGTAGGAGGAGGAGGAAGAGGAGGAGGAGGAAGAAAAGGAGGATGAGGAGGAGGATGGAAGGAGAAAGAAAAGGAGGAGAAGGATGAGGAAGAGGAGAAGGAGGAGGAGGAAGAGGAGGACGAGGAAGAGAATGAGGAGAAGAAGGAGAAGGAAAAGGAGGAGGAGAAGGAGGAGGAGGGGGAGAAGGAGGAGGAAGAAAACGAGGAGGAGGAGAACGAGGAGGAGGAGGAGAAGGAGGAGGAAGCGGAGGAGAATAAGGAGGAGGAGGAAGAACAGTTGGAGGGGAGAAGGAGGAGGAGGAGAAGGAGGAGGAGGAGGAGAAGAGAAGGAGGAGGAGGAGGAAGAGGAGGTCAAGGAGGAAGAGAAGGAGAAGGAAGAGGAGGAGGATGTGGAGGAGGAGGATGAGAAGGAGGAGGAAGGGAAGGAGGAGGAGGATGAGGAGGAGATGAAGGAGTAAGAAGGGAAGGAAAAGGAGGAGAAGGAGGAGAAAGAGGAGGAGGAGTAGGCAGGAAAGGAGAAGGAGGAGGAAGAGGAGGAGGAGGAAGAGAGGTAGGAAGAGGAGGAAGAGGATGAAAAGGAGGAGGAGAAGGAGGAAGAAGGGAAGGAGGAGGAGGAGAAAGAAGAGGAGAAGGAGGTGGAGGAGGAGTCACAGGAGTCTCAGGACATCATCTGGGCTCTGTGACATCACAGTGGATTCATATCATCTGGGTTCCATGACATCACAGTGGTCTCATGACATCTCAATATCCTGATGACATCATCATGGTCTTTTGCCATCACCTGGGTTCTATGACACCACAGTGGTCTTATGATATCACAACGGTCCCATGACATCATCTCGGTTCCGTGACATCACAATGGTCTCATGGCATCACCGGGGCTCTAGGACATCACAGTGGTCGTATGACGTCATAGTGGCCTCATGACATCGTCTGGGGTCCATGACATCACAGGGGCCTCATGACATGGTCTGAGGCTGGGACACCAGGACCCATACGTGTGCGAGTCCCCATGAGCCCCTCAGAGGCGAGGGGAGGAGCAGGAGGGTGCTCAGCCTGGAGGCGAGGGGAGGAGGAGGAGGGTGCTCCCCCAAGGATGGGCCTCGGGGCTCAGGCCTGACTCAGGCTTGGCCGGGGGGGCGGAGAGCTCGGTGACCCACTCTGCCTCCTCCCCGCCCCGGGCGGGTCAAAGGTTAACACTCCCCAAGTGAGAGTGAGCAACTCGGTTAATGATTGACAAGGAAGGAGGAGGAGGAGGAGGAGGGGGAGGAGGGGGAGGAGTAAAAGGAGGAGGAGGAGGAGGAGGAAAAGGAGACGGTTGAGGAGAAGGAAAAGGAGGACAGGAAGGAGGAGAAGGAGGAGGAGGAGAAGGATGAGGAATGGAAGGAGGAGGAAAAGAAAAAGGAGGAGGAAGGGAAGGATGAGGCGATGCAGGATGGGGAGGAGGAGGAAAAGGAGGAGGAGGAGGAGGAGGAGGAGGAGTAATGGGTGGAGAAAAATGAGAAGGAGGAGGAAGATGGGATGGAAGAGGAGGAAGAATGTGAAAAGGAGGAGAAGGAGGATGAGATGGAGGAGGAAAAGGAGGAGGAGCAGACAAGGAGAACAAGGAAACAGCAGGAGGAGAATGTGAGTAGGAGGAGTAGGAGAACTAGAAGAAGGAGGAGAAGGAGGAGGAGAAGAAGAAAGAGGGGGAGGGGGATGAGGAAGAGAATTAGAATGAGGAGGAGGAGAAGGAGGAAGAGAACTAAAAGGAGAAGGAGGAGAAAGAGAAGAGGAAGAGAAATAGAAGGAGGAGGAGAAAAAGGAGGAGGAGGCAGAGAAGGAGGAAGAAGAGCAGAAAGAAGAGGAGAAGGAAAAGGAAAAGGAGGAGCAGAAGGAGGAGGAGAAGGAGGATGAGTAGAAAGAGGAGGAGACAGAGGAGGAGAAGAAAAAGAAAAAGGAGAAGGAGGAGGAGAAAGAGGAGGATGAGGAGAAAGAGGAGGAAGAGGAGAAGGAGGAAGAGAAAAAGGAGAAGGAAGCAGAGGAGGAGGAGTAGAAAGAGGAGAAGGAGGAGGAATTGAAGGAGGAGGAGAAGGAGGAGGAGGAGAAGTAGAGGAAGAAAGAGGAAAAGGACGAGGAGGAGAAATAGGAGAACAAGGAGGAGGAGGAGGAGGAGGAGGAGGGGGAGACGGCGAAGAAAAAGGAAGAGAAGGAGGAGCTGACAAAAAGGAGATGGAAGAGGAGGAGGAAGACGAGGAGGAGAAAGAGGAGGAGGATGAGAAGGAGAAGGAGGAGGAGGAAGAGAAGGAGGAAGAGCAGTAAGAAGAGAAGGAGGATGAGAAGAAGGAGGAGGAGAAGAAGGAGGAGGAGAAGGAGGAGGAGGAGGAGGAGGAGGAGGAGGAGGACAAGAAAGAGGAGAAGGGGGAGATAAAGATTAGGAGGAGGAAGTAGAGAAGGAAGAAAAAGAAGAGGAGGAGAACGTGGAGGAGGAGGAGAAGGTGGAGGAAAAGAATGAGGAGGAGGAAAAGAAAAAGGAGGAGGAGGAGAAGGAGGAGAAAAAGGAGGAGGAGGAGAAGGCAGAATAGGAAGAGGAGAAGGTGGAGGAAAGTGAGGAGGAAGACAATTAGAAGGAGGAGGAGAAGGTGGAAGAGGAGGAGGAGAAGAAGGAAGAGAAATAGAAGGAGGAGGAAGTGGAGGAGGAAGAGAAGGAGGAGGAGGAAGAGGAGTAGGATGAGGAGGAATAGGAAAAGAAGGAGGAGGAGGAAGAGAAAGAGGAGAAAAAGGAGGAGGAGAAAGATTAGAAAGAGGAGGAAGAGCTGAAGGAGAAAAAGAAAGAGAAGGAGAACGTGGAGGAGGAGAAGGAGGAGGAGGGGGAGGAGGAAGAGAATAAGAAGAAGGAGGAGGTGGAAGAGGAGAAGGAGAAGGAAGAAGGGAAGGAGGAGGAGGTAGGGAAGGAGGAGGAGGAAAAGGATGAGGAGGAGGAGTAAGAGGAAGAGGATAAGAATGAGAAGGAGAAAGAGGAGGAGAAGGAGGAGGAAGAGAAAGAGGAGGAGGAGCAGGAAGAGAAGGAGGAGGAGAAAGAGGAGGAGAAGGAGGAAGAGAAGTTGGAGAAGGAGGAAGAAGGGAAGAAGGAGGAAGAGGAGGAGGAAGAGGAAGAAAAGGAAGAGGAAGAGGAGGATGAGAAAGAGGAGGAAGAGAAGTAGGAGGAGGAGGAAGAGGAGGAAGAAAAGGAGGAGGATGAGGAGGAGGATGGAAGGAGGAGGACAAAGAAAAGAAGGAGGAGGAGAAGGATGAGGAATAGGAGAAGGAGGAGGAGGAAGAGGAGGAGGAGGAAGAGAATGAGGAGAAGGAGAAGGAAGAGGAGGAGAAGGAGGAGGAGGGGGAGAAGGAGGAGGAAGAAAACGAGGAGGAGGAGGAGGACAAGGAGGAGGAGGAGGAGGAGGAAGCGGAGGAGAATAAGGAGGAGGAGGAAGAACAGTTGGAGGGGAGAAGGAGGAGGAAGAGAAGGAGGAGGAGAAGGAAGACGAAGAAGGGAAGAAGGAGAAGGAGGAGAAAGACAAGGAGGAGGAGAAGGAAGGGAAGGACAAGGAGGAGGAGGAGGAGAAGGAGATGAAGGAGAAAGGCAAGGAGGGGAAGGATGAGGAGGGGGAGGAGGAAGAGAAGGAGGCAGAGAAGTAGGAGAAGAAGGAGGAGGAAGAATGGAAGGAGGAGAAGGACGAGGAGGAGGAGAAGGAAGTGAAGGACAAGGTGGAGGAGGTAGATGAGGAGGAGAATGAGAAGGAGGAGAGAAGGAGGAAGAAGGGAAGGAGGAGGAGGAGGAGGAGGAGAAGGATGAAGAGGGAGAGGAGAAGGAGGAGGAGGACTGGAAGGAGGAGGAGGAGGAGGAGGACTGGAAGGAGGAGGAGGAGGAGGAGGACTGGAAGGAGGAGGAGGAGGAGGAGCAGTCTCACGACATCATCTGTGCTCTGTGACATCACAGGGGTCTCAGGACATCATCAAAGTTCTATGACATCACAGTGATCTCATAATATCATGTGTATTCTATGACATCACAGTGGTCTCATGACATAATCATGGTCTTATGCAATCACTTGGGTTCTAAGACATCACAGTGGTCTCATGGCATCACAGTGATCTCATGACATCGTCTGGGTTCTACAACATCATCTGAGCTGTGTCATCGCAATGGCCTCATGACATCATCATGGTCTTATGACATCACCTTGGTTGTATGACACCACAGTGGTCTCCTGGCATCACAGTGGTCTTATGCTATCATAGTGGTCTGATGACATCGTCTGGATTCATTGACATCACAGTGGTCTTATGACATTACCATGATCTCATGACGTCATCTGGCTGCCATTTCATCACAGTGGCCTTATGACATCACAATGGTCTCATGGTCTCGTTTGGGTTCCATGACATCACAGTGGTCTCATGACATCACAGTGGTCTCATGACATCGTCTGGGTTCTATGACATCACAATGGTCTTATGACATCACAGTGGTCTTCTGACATCACAGGGGTCTTATGACATTGTCTGAGGCCGGGACACCAGGGCCCATGCGTGTGTGAGGCCCCACGAGGCCCCAGGATGCGGCGAGGGGAGGAGCAGGAGGGTGCTCCCCCAGATGGGCCTCGGGGGCTCAGGACTGACTCAGGTGTGGCTGGCCAGGGGGCGGGGCGCTCAGAGACCCACTCTGCCTCCCCACCCGCCCCGCCCCTGGCAGGTCAAAGGTTAACGCGGCCCCGAGTAAGAGTGAGCGACTCAGTTAATGACTCACAGAGGAAGAGTGGGAGGAGGGGGAGAAGGAGGAGGAGATGGAGGAGGAGGAGGAAGAGGAGGAGGAGAAGGAGGAGGAGAAGGAGGAGAAGGAGAAGGAAGAGAAGGAGGAGGAGGAGTAGGGGGAGAAGGAAGAGAAGGAGGAGGAGGAGAAGGAGGAGGGGGAGAAGGAGGAGGAATAAAAGGAGAAGTAGAAGGAGAAAGAGGAAAAAGAGGACAATGAAGAGGAGGAGAAGGAGGAGGAGAAGTAGAAGGAGGAGAAAAAGAAGGAGAAGGTTGAGAAGAATGAAGACAAGGAGGAAGAGGAGAAGGAGAAGGAAGAGGAGGAGGCCGAGGAGATGAAAGAGGAGGAGAGGGAGGGGGAGGAGGAGGAGAAGGAGGAGGTTAAGGAGGAGGAGAAGAAGGAGGAGGAGAAGAAGATAAAGGCTGAGAAGGATGAAAAGGATGAGGAGAAAAAGGAGAATGAGGAGGAGAAGGAGGAGGAGGAGGAGGAGAAGGAAAAGAAGGAAGAGGAAAAAGAGGAGAAGGAGGAGGAGGAGCAGTAGGTGGAGAAAAAAGGGTTGGATGACGACTTCGAAAAAGAGGAGAAGGAGGAGGAGGAGGAGGAGGAAAAGAAGATAAAAGATGAGAAGGATGAGGAGGATGGGGAGGAGATGGAGGAGGAGGAGAAGGAAAAAGCAATAGGAAGATGAGAAAGAGAAGGATGAAGGGGAGAAGGAAGACAAGGAAACAGCAGGAGAAGGTGGAGGAGAAAAAGGAGGAGAAGGAGGAGAAGAATGAAGAGGAGGAGGATGACAAGGAGAAGGAAGAGGAAGACGACGACGACGACGAAAAATAGGATAATGAAAACGAAAAGGGGGAGGATATGGATGAGGAGGAGAAGGAGGAGGAGGAGGAGGAGAAAAAAGATGAGAAGGATGAAAAGGATGAGGAGGAGAAGGAGGGGGAGGAGGAGGATGAGATGATGGAGGAGAAGGAGAAACAGGATGAATAGGAGGAGGAGGAGGAAGAATGTGAGAAGGAGAACGAGAAGGAGGAGGAGAAGGAGGATGAGATGGAGGAGAAGGAGGAGGATGAATAGGAGGAGGAGGAAGAATGTGAAAAGGAGGAGAAGGAGGATGAGATGGAGGAGGAGAAGGAGGAGGAGCAGACAAGGAGAACAAGGAAACAGCAGGAGGAGAATGTGAGTAGGAGGAGTAGGAGAACTAGAAGAAGGAGGAGAAGGAGGAGGAGAAGAAGAAAGAGGGGGAGGGGGATGAGGAAGAGAATTAGAATGAGGAGGAGGAGAAGGAGGAAGAGAACTAAAAGGAGAAGGAGGAGAAAGAGAAGAGGAAGAGAAATAGAAGGAGGAGGAGAAAAAGGAGGAGGAGGCAGAGAAGGAGGAAGAAGAGCAGAAAGAAGAGGAGAAGGAAAAGGAAAAGGAGGAGCAGAAGGAGGAGGAGAAGGAGGATGAGTAGAAAGAGGAGGAGACAGAGGAGGAGAAGAAAAAGAAAAAGGAGAAGGAGGAGGAGAAAGAGGAGGATGAGGAGAAAGAGGAGGAAGAGGAGAAGGAGGAAGAGAAAAAGGAGAAGGAAGCAGAGGAGGAGGAGTAGAAAGAGGAGAAGGAGGAGGAATTGAAGGAGGAGGAGAAGGAGGAGGAGGAGAAGTAGAGGAAGAAAGAGGAAAAGGACGAGGAGGAGAAATAGGAGAACAAGGAGGAGGAGGAGGAGGAGGAGGAGGGGGAGATGGCGAAGAAAAAGGAAGAGAAGGAGGAGCTGACAAAAAGGAGATGGAAGAGGAGGAGGAAGACGAGGAGGAGAAAGAGGAGTAGGATGAGAAGGAGGAGGAGGAAGAGAAGGAGGAAGAGCAGTAAGAAGAGAAGGAGGATGAGAACAAGGAGGATGAGAAGAAGGAGGAGGAGAAGGAGGAGGAGGAGGAGAAGGAGGAGGAGGAGGAGGAGGAGGACAAGAAAGAGGAGAAGGGGGAGATAAAGATTAGGAGGAGGAAGTAGAGAAGGAAGAAAAAGAAGAGGAGGAGAACGTGGAGGAGGAGAAGGTGGAGGAAAAGAATGAGGAGGAGGAAAAGAAAAAGGAGGAGGAGGAGAAGGCAGAAGAGGAAGAGGAGAAGGTGGAGGAAAGTGAGGAGGAAGACAATTAGAAGGAGGAGGAAAAGGTGGAAGAGGAGGAGGAGAAGAAGGAAGAGAAATAGAAGAAGGAGGAGGAAGTGGAGGAGAAAGAGAATGAAGAAGGAGGAGAAGGAGGAAGAGGAGTAGGATGAGGAGGAATAGGAAAAGAAGGAGGAGGAGGAAGAGAAAGAGGAGAAAAAGGAGGAGGAGAAAGATTAGAAAGAGGAGGAAGAGCTGAAGGAGAAAAAGAAAGAGAAGGAGAACGTGGAGGAGGAGGAGAAGGAGGAGGAGGGGGAGGAGGAAGAGAATAAGAAGGAGGAGGAGGTGGAAGAGGAGAAGGAGAAGGAAGAAGGGAAGGAGGAGGAGGTAGGGAAGGAGGAGGAGGAAAAGGACGAGGAGGAGGAGTAAGAGGAAGAGGATAAGAATGAGAAGGAGGAAGAGAAGGAGAAGGAGGAGGAAGAGAAAGAGGAGGAGGAGCAGGAAGAGAAGGAGGAGGAGAAAGAGGAGAAGGAGGAAGAGAAGTTGGAGAAGGAGGAAGAAGGCAAGAAGGAGGAAGTGGAGGAGGAAGAGGAAGAAAAGGAAGAGGAAGAGGAGGATGAGAAAGAGGAGGAAGAGAAGGAGGAGGAAGAGGAGGAGGAGGAGGAAGAGGAGGAGGAGGAAGAAAAGGAGGATGAGGAGGAGGATGGAAGGAGAAAGAAAAGGAGGAGAAGGATGAGGAAGAGGAGAAGGAGGAGGAGGAAGAGGAGGACGAGGAAGAGAATGAGGAGAAGAAGGAGAAGGAAAAGGAGGAGGAGAAGGAGGAGGAGGGGGAGAAGGAGGAGGAAGAAAACGAGGAGGAGGAGAACGAGGAGGAGGAGGAGAAGGAGGAGGAAGCGGAGGAGAATAAGGAGGAGGAGGAAGAACAGTTGGAGGGGAGAAGGAGGAGGAGGAGAAGGAGGAGGAGGAGGAGAAGAGAAGGAGGAGGAGGAGGAAGAGGAGGTCAAGGAGGAAGAGAAGGAGAAGGAAGAGGAGGAGGATGTGGAGGAGGAGGATGAGAAGGAGGAGGAAGGGAAGGAGGAGGAGGATGAGGAGGAGATGAAGGAGTAAGAAGGGAAGGAAAAGGAGGAGAAGGAGGAGAAAGAGGAGGAGGAGTAGGCAGGAAAGGAGAAGGAGGAGGAAGAGGAGGAGGAGGAAGAGAGGTAGGAAGAGGAGGAAGAGGATGAAAAGGAGGAGGAGAAGGAGGAAGAAGGGAAGGAGGAGGAGGAGAAAGAAGAGGAGAAGGAGGTGGAGGAGGAGTCACAGGAGTCTCAGGACATCATCTGGGCTCTGTGACATCACAGTGGATTCATATCATCTGGGTTCCATGACATCACAGTGGTCTCATGACATCTCAATATCCTGATGACATCATCATGGTCTTTTGCCATCACCTGGGTTCTATGACACCACAGTGGTCTTATGATATCACAACGGTCCCATGACATCATCTCGGTTCCGTGACATCACAATGGTCTCATGGCATCACCGGGGCTCTAGGACCTCACAGTGGTCGTATGACGTCATAGTGGCCTCATGACATCATCGTCTGGGGTCCATGACATCACAGGGGCCTCATGACATGGTCTGAGGCTGGGACACCAGGACCCATACGTGTGTGAGTCCCCATGAGCCCCTCAGAGGCGAGGGGAGGAGCAGGAGGGTGCTCAGCCTGGAGGCGAGGGGAGGAGGAGGAGGGTGCTCCCCCCAGGATGGGCCTCGGGGCTCAGGCCTGACTCAGGCTTGGCCGGGGGGGGCGGAGAGCTCGGTGACCCACTCTGCCTCCTCCCCCGCCCCGGGCGGGTCAAAGGTTAACACTCCCCAAGTGAGAGTGAGCAACTCGGTTAATGATTGACAAGGAAGGAGGAGGAGGAGGAGGAGGGGGAGGAGGGGGAGGAGTAAAAGGAGGAGGAGGAGAAGAAGGAGGAGGAAAAGGAGGAATAGGAGGAGGAGGAGGAGAAGGAGGAGGAGAAGGAAGAAGGAAGAGAATGAGGAGGAGTAGAAGGAGGAGAATAAGGAGGAAGAGGAAGAGGAGAAGGAGGAGGAAGGGAAGGAGAAGGAAGAAGAGGAAGAGGAGGAAGAGAAGGAGGAGGACAAGGAGGAGGAGGATGAGAAGGAGGAGAAGGAAGGGGAGGAGAAGGAAGAAGAGGAAGGGATAGAGGAGGAGAAAAAGGAGTAGGAAGAGGGAAGGAGGAGGAAGAAAAAAGGAGGAGGAAGAGGAAGAGAAGGAAGGAGGAGAAGGAGGAAGAAGGGAAGGAGGAGTAGGAGAAGGACGAGGAGGATAAGAAGAAGGAGGAGAAGGAGGAGGAGGAAGGGAAGTAGAAGGACGAGGAAGAGAAAGAGGAGGAGGAGGAAGAGAAAGAGGAGGAGAAGGAGGAGAAGAAAGAGAAGGAGGAAGGGAAAAAGGAGGTGAAGGACGAGGAGGAGGAGGAGGAAGTGAAGGAGGAGGAGGAAGAGGAGTAGTAGGAGGAGGAGGATGAGAAGGAAGAGGAGAGGAGGAGAAATAGCAAGAGGAGAAGGAAAAGAAGGAGGAGGAAGAGGAGGAGAAGAAAGAGGAAGAAGGGAAGGAGGAAGAGGAGGAGGAGAAAGAGTAGGAGAAGGAGGAGGAAGAAAAGGAGGAGGAAGGGAAGGAGGCGGAGGAAGAGAATGAGGAGGAGGAATGGAAGGAGGAGGAGAAGGACGAGGAGGAGGAGGAGGAAGAGAAGGAGGAAGAGAAGGAGGAGGAAGAGGAGGAGAAGAGAAAAAGGAGAAAGGGAAGGAGGAGAAGGAGGAAGAAGGGAAGGAGAACGAGGAGGAGGAGAAGAAAGAGGAGGAAAAGGAGGAAGAGGAGGAACAGAAGGAGGAGGAGGAAGAGGAGGAGAAAGAGGAGGAGGTAAAGAGGGAGAAGAAGGAGGACAAGGAAAAGGAGGAGGAGGAGGGGGAGGAGGAAGGAAAAGAGGAGGACAAGGAGAAGGAGAAGGAGGAGCAGGATGAGAAGAAGGAGGAGGATAAGGAGAAGGAGGAAGGGAAGAAGGAGGAGAAGGATGAGGAGGAGGAGCAAGAGGAGGAGGAGTAGGAAGAGAAAAAGGAGGAGAAAGAGGAGCAGGAGGAGGAAGAGGAGGAGGAGGAGGAAGGGAAGGAGGAGGAAGAAGGGAAGGAGGAGGAGAACCAGGAGGAGGATAAGGAGGAGGAGGCGGCAAAGTAGGAGGAGGAAAAGGAGGAAGAGGAGGAGGAGGAACAGAAGGAGGAGGAGGAAGAGGAAAAGGAGGAAGAGGAGGAGGTAAAGGAGGAGAAGGAGGACAAGGAGAAGGAGGAGGAGGGGGAGGAGCAAGGAAAAGAGAAGAAGGAGGACAAGGAGAAGGAGGAGGAGCAGGAGAAGAAGGAGAAGGAGAAGGAGGAAGGGAAGAAGAAGGAGAAGGACGATGAAGAGGAGGAAGAGGAAGAGGAGGAAAAGAAGGAGTAGGAAGAGAAAGAGGAGGAGGAGGAAGAGAAGGAGGAGGAGGAATAGAAGGAGGAAGGGAAGGAGGAGGAGAAGGACGAGGAGGAGAAGGAGGAGGACGAGAAGGAGAAAGAGGAGGAGGAAGAGGAGGACGAGGACGAGGAGGATGAGGAGAAGGAGCAGGAGGAGAAGGAGGAGGAGGAAGAGGGAGAGGAGGAGGAGGAGAGGAGGAGGAGGAGAAGGAAACAGCAGGAGGAAGAGGAGGAGGATAAAAAAACAGCAGGAGGAGAAAGAGAAGACGACTGAGGAGGAGAATTAGGCAAAGGAGGAGGAGGAGACGGAGAAGGATGAGGAGGAGGAGGAGGAGGAGATGAAGGAGGAGGAGGAAAAGGAAAAGAAGGAAGAGGAAAAAGAGGAGAATGAGGAGGAGGAGCAGTAGGTAAAGAAAAGAGTTGGACGACGACTTCGAAAAGGAGGAGAATGAGGATGAGGATGAGGAGGAGGAAGGGAAGGAGGAGGAGGAGAAGGATGAGGAGGAAGAGGAGGAGGAGGAAAAGAGGTAGGAAGACGAGGAAGAGGAGGATGAGGAGGAGAAGATGGCAGAAGGGAAGAAGGAGGAGAAGAATGAGGCGGAGGGGGATGAGAAGGAGGAGGAGGAGGAAGAGCAGGAGGAGGAAAGGAGGAAGAAATTTCAGGAGGAGGACGAGAAGGACAAGGAGGAGGAAGTGAAGGAGAAGTAGGAAGAGAATGAGGAGAAGGAGGAAGAGGAGGACTAGAATAAGGAGGAAGAAGGGAAGGAGGAGAAGGACAAGGAGGAGGAGGAAGAGGAAGAGAAGGAGGATGAGGATGAGTAGGAGGAGGAGGAAGGGAAGAAGGAGGAGAAGGACGAGGAGGAGGAGGAAGAGGAGGAGGAAAAGAAGTAGGAAGAGGAAGAAGAGGAGAAGGAGGAGGAGAAGGAGAAGATGGAAGAAGGGAAGAAGGAGGAGAAGAATGAGAAGAATGAGGCGGAGGGGGTGAGGAGGAGGAAAAGGAAGAGGAGGACAAAGAGAAGGAGGAGGATGAGGATGAGGAATATTAGAAGAAGGAACGGGAAGAGAAGTAGGAGGAGGAGGAAGAGAAGGAGGCGGACGAGGAGGAGGAGGATGAGAAGGAGGAGGAGGACGGGAAGAAGGAGGAAGAAGGGAAGAAGGAGGATAAGGAGGAGGAAGGGAAGGAGGAGGAGGAGAAGGATTAAGAGGAAGGGAAGGAGGAGAAAGAGGAGGTGGAAGAGAAGGAGGAGGACGATGGAAAGGAGGAGGAGGAAGAGGAGGAGGAGGAGAAGGAGGGAGAAGGGAAGGAGGAGGCGGAGAAGAACGAGGAGGCTGAGAAGGAGAAGGAGGAGGAGGAAGAGGAGTAGGAGGAGGAAGAGAACGAGAATGATGAGGAGGAGAAGGAAGAGGAGGAGAAGGAGGACGTGGAAGGGGAGGGAAGGAGGAGGAGGAGAAGTTAGAGGAGGAGGAGGAGGAGGAAGGTTAGGAGGAGGAGGACGAGGAGGAAGGGAAAGAGGAGGAGGAGAAGGACTAGGAGTAAGAGGAAGAGAAGAAGGAGGAGGATGAGAAGGAGGAGGAGGAGGAGGAGGAGGATGAGAAGGAGGAGGAGGAAGGGAAGGAGGAGAAAAACGAGGAGAAGGAGGAGGAGGAGAGGAACAAGGAGGAGTACAAGGAAGAGGAAAAGGAGGAGGAGGAACGGAAGGAGGAGGAAGAGAAGGATGAGATGAAGGAGAATGAGGAGGAAGAAGGGAAGGAGGAGGAGGGGAAGGAGGAGGAGTAAGAGAACAAGGAACAGGAAGAGGAGGAGGAGGAGGAGGAGGAGAAGAGGAGAATGAGGAAAAGGAGAAGGAAGAGTAGGAGGAGGAGTTGGAGGAGGAAACGAAGGAGAAGTACAAGGAGAAGGAAGAGGAGGACAACAAGAAGAAGGAGGAGAAGGATGAGGAGGAGGAAAAGGAGGAGGAGGAGAAGGAGGAGAAGGCGAAGGAGGAGAAGGAGGAGAAGGAGTAGGAAGAATGGAAGGAAGAGTAGGAGAAAGAGGATGAGGAAGAGAAGGAGGAGGAAAAGGAGGAGGAAGAAGGGAAGTAGGAAAGGGAAGAGGAGGACGAGGAGGAGAGGAAAGAGGAGGAGGAGAAGGAGGAGAAGGAGGAGTAGGAAAGAGGGTGAGAAGGAGGAAGAGAAGGAGGAGAGGAATGTAAAGGAAGAGAAGCAGGAAAAGGAGGAGGAGGATGAGATGGAGGAGAAGGAAAAGGAGGAAAAGGACGAGAATGAAGAGGAGGCGGAGGTGGAGGAGTAGGAGGATGACGTCGAAAAAGAGGAGAATGAGGAGGAGGAGATGGAGGAAGAGGAGGAGGAGGAAGATGAAAAAGAGGGGAATGAGGAGGAGGGGGATAAGATGGAGGAGGAAAGGAGAAGGAGGAGGAGGAGAAGGAGGAGGAGGAGGAGAAGGAGGAGAAGGAGGAGGAGGTGAATGAGGAGGAGAAGGAGGAGGAGGAGGAGAAGGAGAAGAGGAGGAGGAGGAGAAGGAGGAGAAGGAGTAGGAGTAGGAAGAGGAGGAGGAGGAAGAGAAGTAGGAGGAGGAGGAAGAGGACGAGGAGGAGGAAGAGGAGGACGAGGAGGAGGAGGATGAGGAGGAGGAGGAAGGGAAGGAGGAAAAGGAGGAGGAGGAAGAGGAAAAGGAGGAGGAGGAGGAAGGGAAGGAGGAGGAAGAGGAGAAGAAAGAGAAGGATGAGGACGAGGAGGTGGAGGAGGAGGAGTAAGATAAGGAGGAGAACGAGGAGGAGAAGGATGACAAGGAGGAGGAGGAAGGGAAGGAGGAGAATGACGAGGAGAAGGAGATGAAGGAGGAGGAGAAAGAGGAGGAGGAGGACCACGAGGATGAGGAGAAGGAGGAGAAGGAAGATGAAGAGGAGAAGGAGAAGGAGGAGGAGGAGGAAGAGGAGGAGGAGGATTAGGAACTAGGGAAGGAGGAGGAGGAGGAATGGAAAGAGGATGAAGGACAAGTTGGAGGAGGAGAAGGAGGAAGGGAAGGAGGAGTCGGAGTCTCAGAGGTCTCAGGACATCATCTGGGCTCTGTGACATCACAGGGGTCTCAGGACATCATCTAAGTTCTATGACATCACACATCTGAGTTCTATGACATCCCAGTGGTCTCATAACATCATCTGTATTCTATGACATCCCAGTGGTCTTATAACATCATCTGTATTCTGACATCACAGTGGTCTCATATCATCATCTGTATTCTGACATCACAGTGATCTCATGACATCATGTAGATTCTATGACATCATCTGAGCTCTGTGACATCGCAATGGCCTCATGACATCATCATGGTCTTATGACATCACTGTGGTCTTATGACATCATAGTGGTCTTATGACACCGTCTGGATTCCATGACATCACAGTGGCCTTATGACATCACAATGGTCTCATGGTCTCGTTTGGGTTCCATGACATCACAGTGGTCTCATGACATCGTCTGGGTTCTATGACATCACAGTGGTCTTATGACAGTGGTCTTGTGACATCACAGTGGTCTCATGACATTGTCTGAGGCCGGGACACCAGGGCCGACGCGTGTGCGAGGCCCCATGAGCCCCCGGGACGAGGCGAGGGGAGGAGCAGGAGGGTGCTCCCCCGGATGGGCCTCGGGGGCTCAGGAGTGACTCACTATAGAGAGAGACAGACACACTCTAGAGAGACACACTATAGAGACACTATAGAGACAGACACACTATAGAGACACACTATAGACACTCTAGAGAGACACTATACAGACACACTATAGAAAGACCCTATAGAGACACTATAGAGAGACACTAGAGACAGATACACTCTAGAGAGACACACTATAGAGACACCATAGAGACAGACACACTATAGAGACACACTATAGACACTATAGAGACACACTATAGAAAGACACTATAGAGACACTCTAGAGAGACACACTATAGACAGACACACTATAGAAAGACCCTATAGAGACCCTATAGAGACACTATAGAGACAGATACACTCTAGAGAGACACACTATAGAGACACCATAGAGACAGACACACTATAGAGACACACTATAGACACTATATAAACACACTATAGAAAGACACTATAGAGACACTCTAGAGAGACACACTATAGACAGACACACTATAGAAAGACACTATAGAGACACTATAGAGACAGACACACTATAGAGAGACACACTATAGAGAGACACTCTATAGAGACACTATAGAGACAGACTATAGAGAGACACACTATAGACACACTATAGAGACACACTATAGAGAGACACACTATAGAGACAGACACACTATAGACACTATAGAGACACACTCTAGAGACACACTATAGACACTATAGAGACACTATAGAGACAGACACACTATAGAGACACACTATAGAGAGACACTCTATAGAGACAGTATAGAGACAGACACACTATAGACTCACTATAGACACACTATAGAGAGACACTATACAGTATAGAGACAGACACACTATAAAGACAGTATAGAGACAGACACACTATAGAGACACACTATAGAGAGACACACTATAGAGACAGTATAGAGAGACACTCTAGACACACTATAGACACACTATAGACACTATAGAGACAGACACACTATAGAGACTCACTATAGAGACACACTATAGAGACACTATAGAGACAGTCAGTATAGAGACAGACACACTATAGAGAGACACACTATAGAGACACACTATAGAGAGACACTATAGAGAAACACTATAGAGACACACTATAGAGAGAGACAGACACACTATAGAGACAGACACACTATAGACACACTATAGAGAGACACACTATAGAGACACTATAGAGAGACAGACACACTATAGAGACAGACACACAATAGAGACACTCTATATACAGACAATATATATACATATAGACAGACTATATATAGGACAGACATACTCTACA
>NW_026843582.1:672500-675000 GCF_030254825.1 Meriones unguiculatus | reverse complement strand
TCCTTCAGCTGCTCGATGTCCTGCACCTTGACGTAGTCCGGGTCGTGGGCCAGGAGGTGGATCGTGTAGGGGACCACGTACTCGGGGAGGAGCGACAGGAGCTTCTCTGAAGGCCGGAGCCAAACACGAACAAAACCGAACCGAACAGAAAAACAGGAAAACAAAACAGACAAGGAAAAACAAAAACGAAAAAACAAAACAAACAAACAAAAAAAAACAAAAACCAGAAAAACAGAAACAAAACAAAATGGAATCAAAACCAAAACAAAACAGAAAAACAGAAACAAAACAAAAACAAAACAAAACCCAAAAAAAACCAAAAAAATAACAGACAAAAAAAAAAACAAAAACAAGAAAAAACAAAAGAAAACCGAAAACCAAAGCGCAGGAAGGAAAACAGAGAGAGGAAAAGGAAAGGAAGAGCCCGGAGAAGGGCGGCCTCAGGTCAGCTCACACGCTGGGGCTCTGGTGACCCCGACGCCACCTCCAACACCCAGCAGCGAACTGATCCTGCCTCCTCTGGCCCAGAGTGCTCCCCACAGGGGACGGGGGCAGGAGGGGGGGACGGGAGGGGGGACAGGAGGGGGGACAGGAGGAGAGGACACAGGAGGGGACAGAGGGGAGGACAGAGGAGAGGACACAGGAGAGGATAGAGAGGACAGAGGAGGGGACAGAGGAGGGGACAGAGGAGAGGACAGAGGAGCGGACAGAGGAGAGGACAGAGGAGGGGACAGAGGAGGGGACAGAGGAGAGGACAGAGGAGAGGACAGAGGAGAGGACAGAGGAGGGGACAGAGGAGAGGACAGAGGAGAGGACAGAGGAGGGGACAGAGGAGAGGACAGAGGAGAAGACAGAGAAGGGGACAGAGGAGGGGACAGAGGAGGGGACAGAGGAGAGGACAGAGGAGGGGACAGAGGAGAGGAGGGGACAGAGGAGAGGACAGAGGAGGGGACAGAGGAGGGGACAGAGGAGAGGACAGAGGAGGGGACAGAGGAGGGGACAGAGGAGGGGACAGAGGAGGGGACAGAGGAGAGGACAGAGAAGAGGAGAGGACAGAGGAGAGGAGAGGACAGAGGAGAGGAGGGGACAGAGGAGAGGACAGAGGAGGGGACAGAGAGGACAGAGAAGAGGACAGAGGAGAGGAGGGGACAGAGGAGAGGACAGAGGAGGGGACAGAGGAGAGGACAGAGGAGAGGAGGGGACAGAGGAGAGGACAGAGGAGGGGACAGAGGAGAGGACAGAGGAGAGGAGGGGACAGAGGAGGGGACAGAGGAGAGGACAGAGGAGGGGACAGAGGAGAGGACAGAGGAGGGGACAGAGGAGAGGACAGTGGAGGGGACAGGATGAAGGTACAGTAGGAGGGGCAGGAGGAGGGACAGGAGGAGGGGATAGAGGAGAGGACAAGAGGAGGGGGCAGGAGGAGGGGACAGAGGAGGGGAGAGGAGGGACAGGAGGAGGAGGGGACAGGAGGAGAGGACAGGAGGAGGAGAGGACAGGAGGAGGAGGAGGAGGAGTGAGGAGGGAGGACAGGAGCGGGCAGGAGGTCTCGGGCCCCCCCGGTGTCCTCCCTGAACCCCCCGTGTCTCCCCATCCCCCTGGTGTCCCCCCGGTCCTCCCCGTCCCCCCAGTGTCCACGTCCCCGTCGGCCGTCTCCCCGTCCCCTTCCCGGTGTCCCATCCTGTCCCCCCGGGCTCACAGCTGACAGTGGCGTGCTGCTTGAGGTCCTCCCCCCGTGTCCCCGTGTCCCCGTCCCCCGGGCTCACCGCTGACGGCCGCGTGCTGCTTGAGGTCCTCCCCCGTGTCCCGTGTCCCCTATTCCCGTGTCCCCGTCCCCCCGGGCTCACCGCTGACGGCCGCGTGCTGCTTGAGGTCCTCCCCCGTGTTCCGTGTCCCCGTGTCCCGTGTCCCGTGTCCCGTGTCCCCGTGTCCCCGTGTCCCCCGGGCTCACCGCTGACGGCCGCGTGCTGCTTGAGGTCCTCCCCCGTGTCCCCGTCCCCGTGTCCCCGCGTCCCCGTGTCTCGTGTCCCCCCGGGCTCACCGCTGACGGCGGCGTGCTGCTTGAGGTCCTCCCCCCGTGTCCCCGCGTCCCCGTCCCCGCTCACCGCTGACGGCCGCGTGCTGCTTGAGGTCCTCCCCCCGTGTCCCCGCGTCCCCGCGTCCCCGTCCCCGCTCACCGCTGACGGCCGCGTGCTGCTTGAGGTCCTCCCCCGTGTCCCGTGTCCCCGTCCCCGTGTCCCCGTCCCCCCGGGCTCACCGCTGACGGCCGCGTGCTGCTTGAGGTCCTCCCCCCGTGTCCCCGTGTCCCGTGTCCCCGTCCCCGCTCACCGCTGACGGCGGCGTGCTGCTTGAGGTCCTCCCCCGTGTCCCCTGTCCCCGTGTCCCCGCGTCCCCGTCCCCCGGGCTCACCGCTGACGGCCGCGTGCTGCTTGAGGTCCTCCCCCGTGTCCCGTGTCCCCGTGTCCCCGTCCCCCCGTCCCCCGGGCTCACCGCTGACGGCCGC
>NW_026843582.1:662500-670000 GCF_030254825.1 Meriones unguiculatus | reverse complement strand
TGATAGATAGATGATAGATGATAGATAGATGATAGATGATAGATGATAGATGATAGATAGATGATAGATGATAGATAGATAGATGATAGATAGATGATAGATAGATGATAGATGATAGATAGATGATAGATAGATGATAGATAGATGATAGATGATAGATAGATGATAGATAGATGATAGATGATAGATAGATGATAGATAGATGATAGATAGATAGATGATAGATGATAGATAGATGATAGATAGATGATAGATGATAGATAGATGATAGATAGATGATAGATAGATGATAGATAGATGATAGATGATAGATAGATGATAGATAGATGATAGATGATAGATAGATGATAGATAGATGATAGATGATAGATAGATGATAGATGATAGATAGATGATAGATAGATGATAGATAGATGATAGATAGATGATAGATAGATGATAGATAGATGATTGATAGATGATAGATAGATGATAGATAGATGATAGATGATAGATAGATGATAGATAGATGATAGATAGATGATAGATGATAGATAGATGATAGATAGATGATAGATAGATGATAGATAGATGATAGATAGATGATAGATAGATGATAGATGATAGATAGATGATAGATAGATGATAGATAGATGATAGATGATAGATAGATGATAGATAGATGATAGATAGATGATAGATAGATGATAGATGATAGATAGATGATAGATAGATGATAGATGATAGATGATAGATAGATGATAGATAGATGATAGATGATAGATTATAGATAGATGATAGATAGATGATAGATGATAGATAGATGATAGATGATAGATGATAGATAGATGATAGATGATAGATAGATGATAGATGATAGATAGATGATAGATGATAGATAGATGATAGATGATAGATAGATGATAGATGATAGATAGATGATAGATAGATGATAGATAGATGACAGATAGATGACAGATAGATGACAGATAGATGACAGATAGATGATAGATAGATGATAGATAGATGATAGATGATAGACAGATGATGGACAGATGATGGATAGATGATAGATAGATGATAGATAGATGATAGATGATAGATAGATGATAGATAGATGATAGATAGATGATAGATGATAGATGATAGATAGATGATAGATAGATGATAGACAGATGAGAGATAGATGATAGATAGAGGATTGATAGATGATAGATGATAGATGATAGATAGATGATAGATAGATGATAGATAGATGATAGATGATAGATAGATGATTGATAGATGATAGATGATAGATGATAGATAGATGATAGATAGATGATAGATAGATGATAGATAGATGATAGATGATAGATAGATGATAGATAGATGATAGATAGATGATAGATGATAGATGATAGATAGATGATGGATAGATGATGGATAGATGATAGATAGATGATAGATAGATGATAGATAGATGATAGATGATAGATGATAGATGATAGATAGATGATAGATAGATGATGGATAGATGATAGATAGATGATAGATAGATGATAGATGATAGATAGATGATAGATGATAGATAGATGATAGATGATAGATAGATGATGGATAGATGATGGATAGATGATGGATAGATGATAGATAGATGATAGATGATAGATGATAGATAGATGATGGATAGATGATGGATAGATGATAGATAGATGATGGATAGATGATAGATAGATGATAGATGATAGATAGATGATAGATAGATGATAGATGATAGATGATAGATGATAGATAGATGATAGATAGATGATAGATAGATGATAGATGATAGATAGATGATAGATAGATGATAGATAGATGATAGATGATAGATAGATGATAGATGATAGATAGATGATAGATAGATGATAGATGATAGATAGATGATAGATAGATGATAGATGATAGACAGATGATAGATAGATGATGGATAGATGATAGATAGACAGGCGATAGCCGGATGACTGATTAGGCATCGCTGCGGCCCGGCCCAGGCCTGTCCCCCCTCCGCCCGCCTCGGCCTCCCTGGGGACCGGGGCCACCACAACCTGGCACAGCCCCCCGCCTCATCCCCCGGGGCCGCCGCGGGGCTCACGTTGATGGCGAGCGCGCAGAGCTGGTACTGCTCCAGCGTGATGATCTCGTGGTAGCAGGGCTCCTGCGCCAGCTTCACGATGGCGCTGCCGGCCGCCAGGCGCAGGCGCGACATGTCGGGTTTGCTGCAACACACACACAGGCTCAGCCCCGCGGTGCGGCCGCCGTCCCCGGGCAGGGCCTCACGGGCAGGGGCCGGGCACGGGGCCTCACGGGCAGGGGCCGGGCACGGGGCAGGAGCCGCGGGGGCCGCCGGGAGGGACCCGGCGAGGGAGCCGGCCCGGCCCGGAGGACGCGGCCCCAGGCGGCACCTGCTCAGTTCTGACTCCGCGAAGCTTCGTTATTAAACTAACGAGAAAGAGGCTGTTACTGCTGGGGGGAGAGACGGGGCAGCCTGGAGCCTCCTTGCCCCGGGTCGGGGGATCCCGTCTGTCTGGGGGATCCCGTCTGGGGGATCCTGTCCGTCTGGGGGATCCTGTCCGTCTGGGGGATCCTGTCCGTCTGGGGGATCCTGTCCGTCTGGGGGATCCTGTCCGTCTGGGGGATCGTGTCCGTCTGGGGGATCGTGTCCGTCTGGGGGATCCTGTCCGTCTGGGGGATCCTGTCCGTCTGGGGGATCCTGTCCGTCTGGGGGATCCTGTCCGTCTGGGGGATCCTGTCCGTCTGGGGGATCGTGTCCGTCTGGGGGATCCTGTCCGTCTGGGGGATCCTGTCCGTCTGGGGGATCCTGTCCGTCTGGGGGATCGTGTCCGTCTGGGGGATCGTGTCCGTCTGGGGGATCGTGTCCGTCTGGGGGATCCTGTCCGTCTGTCTGGGGGATCGTGTCCGTCTGTCTGGGGGATCGTGTCCGTCTGTCTGGGGGATCGTGTCTGTCTGGGGGATCGTGTCTGGGGGATCGTGTCTGTCTGGGGGATCCCGTCCGTCTGGGGGATCCCGTCCGTCTGGGGGATCCCGTCCGTCTGGGGGATCCCGTCCGTCTGGGGGATCCCGTCTGTCTGGGGGATCCCGTCCGTCTGGGGATCCCGTCCGTCTGGGGGATCCCGTCCGTCTGGGGGATCGTGTCCGTCTGGGGGATCGTGTCCGTCTGGGGGATCGTGTCCGTCTGGGGGATCCTGTCTGGGGGATCCTGTCTGTCTGGGGGATCCCGTCTGTCTGGGGGATCGTGTCTGTCTGGGGGATCCTGTCCGTCTGGGGGATCCTGTCCGTCTGGGGGATCCTGTCTGTCTGGGGGATCGTGTCTGTCTGGGGGATCGTGTCTGTCTGGGGGATCCTGTCTGTCTGGGAGATCCTGTCTGTCTGGGGGATCGTGTCTGTCTGGGGGATCCTGTCCGTCGGGGGATCCTGTCTGTCTGGGGGATCCTGTCTGTCTGGGGGATCCTGTCTGTCTGGGGGATCGTGTCTGGGGGATCGTGTCTGTCTGGGGGATCCTGTCTGTCTGGGGGATCGTGTCTGTCTGGGGGATCCCGTCTGGGGGATCCTGTCTGTCTGGGGGATCCTGTCTGTCTGGGGGATCGTGTCCGTCGGGGGATCCTGTCTGTCTGGGGGATCCTGTCCGTCTGGGGGATCCTGTCTGTCTGGGGGATCGTGTCCGTCGGGGGATCCTGTCTCTCTGGGGGATCCTGTCCGTCTGGGGGATCCTGTCTGTCTGGGGGATCCTGTCTGTCTGGGGGATCCTGTCCGTCGGGGGATCCTGTCTGTCTGGGGGATCCTGTCCGTCGGGGGATCCTGTCTGTCTGGGGGATCCTGTCCGTCGGGGGATCCTGTCTGTCTGGGGGATCCTGTCCGTCGGGGGATCGTGTCTGTCTGGGGGATCCTGTCCGTCTGGGGGATCCTGTCTGGGGGATCGTCCCCACCTCCTCCACCTAACGTGGAAGCCGGAGGCGGAAGGCTGTGCACACGCGTGACCAGAGCGGGACCCGGCGCCCCCTGCTGGCGAGCGCCCACACGTGCAGCCACAGCCCCGCGCACACATGATCAGTGACTACAGCGGGACCCGGCGCCCCCTGCTGGCGAGCGCACACACGTGCAGCCACAGCCCCGCGCACACATGATCAGTGACTAGAGCGAGGCCCGGCGCCCCCTGCTGGCGAGCGCCCACACGTCCAGCCACAGCCCCGCGCACACATGATCAGTGACTAGAGCGAGGCCCGGCGCCCCCTGCTGGCGAGCGCCCACACGTGCAGCCACAGCCCCGTGCACACATGTGACCAGAGCGGGACCCGGCGCCCCCTGCTGGCGATTGTACATACGTGCAGCCACAGCCCCGTGCACGCATGTGACCAGAGCGGGACCCGGCGCCCTCTGCTGGCGAGCGCACACACGTGCAGCCAGAGCCCCGCGCACACATGATCAGTGACTAGAGCGAGGCCCGGCGCCCCCTGCTGGCGAGCGCCCACACGTGCAGCCACAGCCCCGTGCACACATGATTAGTGACTAGAGCGAGGCCCGGCGCCCCCTGCTGGCGAGCGCCCACACGTGCAGCCACAGCCCCGCGCACACATGATTAGTGACTAGAGCGAGGCCCGGCGCCCCCTGCTGGCGAGCGCCCACACGTGCAGCCACAGCCCCGTGCACACATGAGTAGAGCGAGGCCCGGCGCCCCCTGCTGGCGAGCGCACATACGTGCAGCCAGAGCCCCGTGCACACATGATTAGAGCGAGGCCCGGCGCCCCCTGCTGGCGAGCGCCCACACGTGCAGCCACAGCCCCGTGCACACATGATCAGTGACTAGAGCGAGGCCCGGCGCCCCTGCTGGCGAGCGAGCGCACATACGTGCAGCCAGAGCCCCGTGCACACATGATTAGAGCGAGACCCGGCGCCCTCTGCTGGCGAGCGCACACACGTGCAGCCACAGCCCCGCGCACACACACGTTTAGAGCAGGACCCAGCGCCCCCTGGTGGCGAACGCACAGACATGCAGCCAGAGCCCCGCGCACACACGTTTAGAGCGAGGCCCGGCGCCCCCTGCTGGCAAGCGAGCACCCACACGTGCAGCCAGAGCCCCGCGCACACACATTTAGAGCGAGGCCCGGCGCCCCCTGCCGGCGAGCGAGCGCCCACACGTGCAGCCACAGCCCCGCGCACACATGATTAGAGCGAGGCCCGGCGCCCCCTGCGCGGTACCTGATCCTGCCCTGCTCCGTGAGGTCCCCGTCGCTGTGCAGGATGGTGGTGAGCAGCCGCAGTGTGGACGTGCCTGACTTGCTGTGGTTGTTCTTCATGCCCAGCAGCCAGCGCACCATCATCTTAATGGCCTGGATCTGCGGTCGGGACGTAGTGAAAACGACGACGACGACGACGACGACGACGACGACGGTCAACGTGACGCAGGATGAAAGAAACACACGTTAAAACAAAATAAAATAAAGACATAAATAAAAACATATTAAAATAAAATGAAAACATGCTAAAATAAAAGAAAATAAACACATATGAGAATAAAATAAAAACATTAAAATAAAATAAAAACAAGATGAAAACGTAATAAAGTAAAAAAATGAAATAATAAAACAAAACATTAAATTAGTAGAAATGAAACTAAAAAGAAAAATGAAACAAAATAAAAATAAAATCAAAAATAAAATAAATTAACACAAAAATAAAATAAAATAAAAGTAAAAAAATTAAATTAAATTAAAAAATAAAAAATAAAATAAACATAAAATTAAAATAAAAATAAAATAAAAAATAAATTAAATTAATAATAAAATAAAACAAACACAAAATAAAATAAAACAAATTAAAAAATAAAAAATGAAATAAAATGAAATGAAATGAAATGAAATGAAATAAAATAAAAAGAAATCGTCGTCTTTGGGGCGCTGACGCACAGGTGCCAGGAGGCCGCCCGGGGCCGCGCCTGGAAGAACGGTTTCCTGGCCCCGAGGAGGCCCTGCCCGGGCCCGGGTGGGCACTGTGGTGCGGCTCAGCCCTCAGGGCGGGGGCGGGGCTCCCGTCCCCTCGGCCGCCACGGGACCTCCCCGGCGAGGACCCCTCGGCCTCCCGCGCCCACCCACGCCGGGAGGGAGCCCACCCACGCCCACCCGCGCCCACCCACGCCCACCCGCGCCCACCCACGCCCACCCGCGCCCACCCGCGCCCACCCGCGCCCACCCGCGCCCACCCGCGCCCACCCGCGCCCACCCACGCCGGGAGGGAGCCCGTCCACGCCGGGAGGGAGCCCGTCCACACCCACCCACGCCCACCCACGCCCACCCGCGCCCGCCCACGCCGGGAGGGAGCCCCGCGCGTCACTCACTTTGACCATGGTCTCCGGGGACACCTCCTCGTCGGGGACCCAGAGCTTCGTGGTTTTCTTCCCTGGAAGCTGGCGAAGGGGACGCGTGAGTGCGACCCGCCACCGCCACCGCCACCAACGCTTCCCGGCACGACGGCCGCGTGCCGCGGCTCCTCGCCCGCTCGCTACCCCACCCTGAAGGCCTCACCTCGCCAGCACCTGGCTACTCCACCTGGCTAGTCCACCTGGCTACTCCACCTGGCTGGTCCACCTGGCTACTCCACCTGGCTACTCCACCTGGCTACTCCACCTGGCTACTCCACCTGGCTGGTCCACCTGGCTACTCCACCTGGCTACTCCACCTGGCTACTCCACCTGGCTACTCCACCTGGCTGGTCCACCTGGCTACTCCACCTGGCTGGTCCACCTGGCTACTCCACCTGGCTATTCCACCTGGCTGGTCCACCTGGCTACTCCACCTGGCTGGTCCACCTGGCTACTCCACCTGGCCACTCCACCTGGCTAGTCCACCTGGCTACTCCACCTGGCTGGTCCACCTGGCTACTCCACCTGGCTACTCCACCTGGCTACTCCACCTGGCTGGTCCACCTGGCTACTCCACCTGGCTGGTCCACCTGGCTACTCCACCTGGCTACTCCACCTGGCTGGTCCACCTGGCTGGTCCACCTGGCTACTCCACCTGGCTGGTCCACCTGGCTACTCCATCTGGCTACTCCACCTGGCTGGTCCACCTGGCTACTCCATCTGGCTACTCCACCTGGCTGGTCCACCTGGCCACTCCACCTGGCTGGTCCACCTGGCCACTCCACCTGGCTGGTCCACCTGGCCACTCCACCTGGCTGGTCCACCTGGCTACTCCACCTGCCCCCTCCACCTGGCCAGGACACCTGCCCCAGGCACCTGGCCGGTACCCCTGCCGCCTCCACCTGGCCGGGACACCTGCCCCAGGCACCTGGCCGGTACCCCTGCCGCCTCCACCTGGCCGGGACACCTGCCCCGGGCACCCGCCGGCTCCCTACTCTCCTGTGCAGGCCTGGCTAGGCCTGGAGTGGACACGACGCCCCACAGCCCTTGAGGAGGCCGAGGACTCGCTTGGCCCCGGGAGGCGTGTGGGCACGTGTGTCACGTGTATCACCCACCCTCGAGGA
>NW_026843582.1:652500-657500 GCF_030254825.1 Meriones unguiculatus | reverse complement strand
CTCTGTCCCCGTCTCTGTCCCTCTGTCCTCTGTCCCCGTTTCTGCCCTCTGTCCCCCTCTGTCCCCGTCTTTGTCCTCTGTCCCCTCTGTCCCCGTCTCTGCCCTCTGTCCCCGTCTCTGCCCTCTGTCCCCGTCCCTGTCCTCTGTCCCCGTCCCTGTCCTCTGTCCCCGTCTCTGCCCTCTGTCCCCGTCTCTGCCCTCTGTCCCCTCTGTCCCCGTCCCTGTCCTCTGTCTCCGTCTCTGCCCTCTGTCCCCGTCTCTGCCCTCTGTCCCCGTCTCTGCCCTCTGTCCCCGTCCTTGTCCTCTGTCCCCGTCCCTGTCCTCTGTCCCCGTCCTTGTCCTCTGTCCCCGTCCCTGTCCTCTGTCCCCGTCTCTGCCCTCTGTCCCCGTCCCTGTCCTCTGTCCCCGTCTCTGTCCTCTGTCCCCGTCCCTGTCCTCTGTCCCCTCTGTCCCCGTCCCTGTCCTCTGTCCCCATCCCTGTCCTCTGTCCCCTCTGTCCCCATCCCTGTCCTCTGTCCCCTCTGTCCCCGTCTCTGCCCTCTGTCCCCGTCTCTGCCCTCTGTCCCCGTCTCTGTCCTCTGTCCCCATCCCTGTCCTCTGTCCCCTCTGTCCCCGTCTCTGCCCTCTGTCCCCGTCCCTGTCCTCTGTCCCCATCCCTGTCCTCTGTCCCCTCTGTCCCCATCCCTGTCCTCTGTCCCCTCTGTCCCCGTCTCTGCCCTCTGTCCCCATCCCTGTCCTCTGTCCCCTCTGTCCCCATCCCTGTCCTCTGTCCCCTCCGTCCCCGTCCCTATCCTCTGTCTCCGTCTCTGCCCTCTGTCCCCGTCTCTGCCCTCTGTCCCCGTCTCTGCCCTCTGTCCCTGTCCTCTGTCCCCTCTGTCCCCGTCCCTGTCCTCTGTCCCCGTCTCTGCCCTCTGTCCCCGTCTCTGCCCTCTGTCCCCGTCTCTGCCCTCTGTCCCCATCCCTGTCCTCTGTCCCCTCTGTCCCCGTCTCTGCCCTCTGTCCCCGTCTCTGCCCTCTGTCCCCGTCTCTGCCCTCTGTCCCCGTCTCTGCCCTCTGTCCCCCTCTGTCCCCGTCTTTGTCCTCTGTCCCCTCTGTCCCCGTCTCTGTCCCCGTCCGTGTCCCCGTGTCCCCCTCTGTCCCCCGTCCCCGCGGCGCTCACGAGCGGATGTGCGGGAAGTCCTCCTCGATGCGGCCGCCCGTCCCCCGTGTCCCCGTGTCCCCGTGTCCCCGCGGTGCTCACGAGCGGATGTGCGGGAAGTCCTCCTCGATGCGGCCGCCCGTCCCCCGTGTCCCCTGTCCCCGTGTCCCCCGTCCCCGCGGTGCTCACGAGCGGATGTGCGGGAAGTCCTCCTCGATGCGGCCGCCCGTCCCCCGTGTCCCCGTGTCCCCGTGTTCCCCTCTGTCCCCGCGGTGCTCACGAGCGGATGTGCGGGAAGTCCTCCTCGATGTGGCCGCCCGTCCCCCTCTGTCCCCGCGTCCCCGCGTCCCCCGTCCCCGCGGTGCTCACGAGCGGATGTGCGGGAAGTCCTCCTCGATGCGGCCGCCCGTCCCCCGTGTCCCCGCGTCCCCGCGTCCCCCGTCCCCGCGGTGCTCACGAGCGGATGTGCGGGAAGTCCTCCTCGATGCGGCCGCCCGTCCCCCGTGTCCCCGCGTCCCCCGTCCCCCGTCCCCCGTCCCCGCGGTGCTCACGAGCGGATGTGCGGGAAGTCCTCCTCGATGCGGCCGCCCGTCCCCCGTGTCCCCGCGTCCCCGCGTCCCCCGTCCCCGCGGTGCTCACGAGCGGATGTGCGGGAAGTCCTCCTCGATGCGGCCGCCCGTCCCCCGTGTCCCCGCGTCCCCGCGTCCCCCGTCCCCGCGGTGCTCACGAGCGGATGTGCGGGAAGTCCTCCTCGATGCGGCCGCCCGTCCCCCGTGTCCCCGCGTCCCCGCGTCCCCCGTCCCCGCGGTGCTCACGAGCGGATGTGCGGGAAGTCCTCCTCGATGCGGCCGCCCGTCCCCCGTGTCCCCGTGTCCCCGCGTCCCCCGTCCCCGCGGTGCTCACGAGCGGATGTGCGGGAAGTCCTCCTCGATGCGGCCGCCCGTCCCCCGTGTCCCCGCGTCCCCGCGTCCCCCGTCCCCGCGGTGCTCACGAGCGGATGTGCGGGAAGTCCTCCTCGATGCGGCCGCCCGTCCCCCGCGTCCCCGCGTCCCCCGTGTCCCCGTGTCCCCCGTCCCCGCGGTGCTCACGAGCGGATGTGCGGGAAGTCCTCCTCGATGCGGCCGCCCGTCCCCCGTGTCCCCGCGTCCCCGCGTCCCCCGTCCCCGCGGTGCTCACGAGCGGATGTGCGGGAAGTCCTCCTCGATGCGGCCGCCCGTGTTCTTGAAGATCTGCAGCGCGGCCTCCGCCACCTTCTCGTCGTCCATCTTGAGGCAGGCGAGCAGCGACTCGAACGTCTCGGCCGAGTGGAACGAGATGGGGTGCGTGAAGGACAGCACCTGCCGCGGGAGCACGGGGAGGGGGAGCACGGGGAGCGCGGGGGAGGGAGGAGGGAGGGAGGAGGGGGAGCGCGGGGAGGGAGGAGGGGGAGGACGGTGAGCGCGGGGGAAGAGGGGGAGCGGGGGGGGCACGCGGAGGAGGGGGAGGACGGTGAGCGCGGGGGAGGGAGGAGGGAGGGAGGAGGGGGAGGACGGTGAGCGCGGGGGCAGGGGGAGGAGGGGGAGGAGGGGGAGCGGGGGGCCCGGAGGACACCAGCCACACGAGGACCTGCACCGGGGAACACACACTGGGGGACCCACACCAAGCCACAATCCAGGACACACACTGGGACACACCAGGACACACCAAGACACACCAGGACACACGAGGACACACACCAAGACACACCAGGACACACACTGGGGACACACCAGGACACACCAGGACACACAATGGGACACACCAGGACACACCAGGACACACACTGGGGGACACACCAAGACACACGAGGACACACACTGGGACACACCAAGACACACGAGGACACACACTGGGACACACCAAGACACACGAGGACACACACTGGGACACACCAAGACACACGAGGACACACACTGGGACACACCAGGACACACACTGGGACACACACCAGGACACACCAGGACACACCAGGACACACACCAAGACACACCAGGACACACCAGGACACACAATGGGACACACACCAGGTCACACACCAGGACACACACCAAGACACACCAGGACACACACCAAGACACACCAGGACACACCAGGACACACAATGGGACACACCAGGACACACCAGGACACACACCAAGACACACCAGGACACACCAAGACACACCAGGACACACACCAAGACACACACTGGGGGACACACACCAAGACACACCAGGACACACACAAAGACACACCAGGACACACCAGGACACACACTGGGACACACCAGGACACACCAGGACACACACTGGGGGACACCAGGACACACACCAAGACACACCAGGACACACACTGGGACACACCAGGACACACACTGGGGGACACACCAGGACACACCAGGACACACCAGGACACACACTGGGACACACCAGGACACACCAGGACACACACTGGGGGACACACACCAGGACACACCAGGACACACCAGGACACACACTGGGACACACTAGGACACACCAGGACACACCAGGACACACACTGGGACACACCAGGACACACACCAGGACACACCAGGACACACACCAGGACACACACCAGGACACACACTGGGACACACCGGGACACACCAGGACACACCAGGACACACCAGGACACACACTGGGGACACACCAAGACACACCGGGACACACCAGGACACACCAGGACACACACTGGGGGACACACACCAGGACACACCAGGACACACCAGGACACACCAGGACACACCAGGACACACACTGGGACACACTAGGACACACCAGGACACACCAGGACACACACTGGGACACACCAGGACACACACCGGGACACACCAGGACACACACCGGGACACACACTGGGACACACCAGGACACACACCAGGACACACACCAGGACACACACCGGGACACACACTGGGACACACCAGGACACACCAGGACACACACTGGGGACACACTGGGACACACCAGGACACACACTGGGACACACCAGGACACACACTGGGGGACACACCAGGACACACACTGGGACACACCAGGACACACCAGGACACACCAGGACACACTGGGACACACCAGGACACACACTGGGGGACACACCAGGACACACCAGGACACACCAGGACACACACTGGGACACACCAGGACACACACACCAAGGTGCCGTGTGTGTGTGTGTGTGTGTGAGAAGTGTCTTGTGTGTGTCATGTGTGTGTCTGTATGTGTATCTGTGTGTGTGTGTCACGTGTGTGTGTCGTGTGTCATGTGTGTGTGTGGCGTGTGTCGTGTGTGTGTGTCATGTGTGTGTGTCTGTGTGTGTGTCATGTGTGTGTGTCTGTGTGTGTGTGTGTCCGTGTGTCATGTGTGTGTGTGTGTCGTGTGTCACGTGTGTGTGGCGTGTGTCACGTGTGTGTGGCGTGTGGCGGGGGTGGCGGGGCCCACCTTGAGCAGCTCGAGGCCGGCGCGGACGTGTGTGTGTGTCACGTGTGTGTGTGTCGTGTGTCATGTGTGTGTGGCGTGTGTCGGGGGTGGCGGGGCCACCCTTGAGCAGCTCGAGGCCGGCGCGGATGGGTGTGTGTCACGTGTGTGTGTGTCATGTGTGTCACGTGTGTGTGTGTCTGTGTGTGTCTGTGTCATGTGTGTGTGTGTGTGTCATGTATGTGTCACGTGTGTGTGGCGTGTGTCGGGGGTGGCGGGGCCCACCTTGAGCAGCTCGAGGCCGGCGCGGATGTGTGTGTGTCACGTGTGTCGCGTGTGTGTGGCGTGTGTGGGGGTGGCGGGGCCCACCTTGAGCAGCTCGAGGCCGGCGCGGATGGGTGTGTGTCATGCGTGTGTCACGTGTGTGT
>NW_026843582.1:637500-640000 GCF_030254825.1 Meriones unguiculatus | reverse complement strand
CCTGCCCTCCTGCCCCTCCTGTCCTCCTGCCCTCCTGTCCTCCTGCCCCTCCTGTCCTCCTGCCCTCCTGTCCTCCTGCCCTCCTGTCCCTCCTGTCCTCCTGTCCTCCTGTCCCTCCTGTCCTCCTGTCCTCCTGCCCTCCTGTCCCTCCTGTCCTCCTGTCCTCCTGTCCTCCTGTCCCTCCTGTCCTCCTGTCCTCCTGTCCTCCTGTCCTCCTGTCCCTCCTGTCCTCCTGTCCTCCTGTCCTCCTGTCCCTCCTGTCCTCCTGTCCTCCTGTCCTCCTGCCCCTCCTGTCCTCCTGCCCCTCCTGTCCTCCTGTCCTCCTGTCCCTCCTGTCCTCCTGTCCTCCTGCCCTCCTGTCCCTCCTGTCCTCCTGTCCTCCTGTCCTCCTGTCCCTCCTGTCCCTCCTGTCCTCCTGTCCTCCTGTCCTCCTGTCCCTCCTGTCCTCCTGTCCTCCTGTCCTCCTGCCCCTCCTGTCCTCCTGCCCCTCCTGTCCTCCTGTCCTCCTGCCCCTCCTGTCCCTCCTGTCCTCCTGTCCTCCTGTCCCTCCTGTCCCTCCTGTCCCTCCTGTCCTCCTGCTTCTCCTGTCCTCCTGCCCCTCCTGTCCTCCTGCCCCTCCTGTCCTCCTGTCCTCCTGTCCTCCTGCCCCTCCTGTCCTCCTGCCCCTCCTGTCCTCCTGCCCCTCCTGTCCTCCTGCCCCTCCTGTCCTCCTGTCCCTCCTGTCCTCCTGTCCTCCTGTCCCTCCTGCCCCTCCTGTCCTCCTGCCCTCCTGCCCCTCCTGTCCTCCTGTCCCTCCTGCCCCTCCTGTCCTCCTGCCCCTCCTGTCCTCCTGTCCCTCCTGTCCTCCTGTCCTCCTGTCCCTCCTGTCCTCCTGTCCTCCTGTCCTCCTGTCCCTCCTGTCCTCCTGTCCTCCTGTCCCTCCTGCCCCTCCTGTCCTCCTGTCCTCCTGTCCCTCCTGTCCTCCTGTCCCTCCTGTCCCCCCGCTGTCCCTCCTCCTGGTCCTCCTGATCCTCCTGTCCCCCCGCTGTCCCTCCTCCTGGTCCTCCTGATCCTCCTGTCCCCCCGCTGTCCCTCCTCCTGGTCCTCCTGATCCTCCTGTCCCCCCGCTGTCCCTCCTCCTGGTCCTCCTGATCCTCCTGTCCCCCCGCTGTCCCTCCTCCTGGTCCTCCTGATCCTCCTGTCCCCCCGCTGTCCAAGCTTTCCCGCTGTCCCTGCTGTCCCCCCATCCCCGCTTTTCCGCTGTCCCCCACTCTCCATCTGTCCCCCTGTCCCCCGCTGTCCCCCACTCTCCCTCTGTCCCCCACTCTCCCGCTGTCCCCCACTCTCCCCCTGTCCCCCACTCTCCCTCTGTCCCCCACTCTCCCTCTGTCCCCCACTCTCCCTCTGTCCCCCTGTCCCCCACTCTCCCTCTGTCCCCCTGTCCCCCGCTGTCCCCCACTCTCCCTCTGTCCCCCTGTCCCCCACTCTCCCTCTGTCCCCCTGTCCCCCACTCTCCCTCTGTCCCCCTGTCCCCCGCTGTCCTCCACTCTCCCTCTGTCCTCCACTCTCCCTCTGTCCCCCACTCTCCCTCTGTCCCCCACTCTCCCTCTGTCCCCCACTCTCCCTCTGTCCTCCACTCTCCCTCTGTCCTCCACTCTCCCTCTGTCCCCCACTCTCCCTCTGTCCCCCACTCTCCCTCTGTCCCCCACTCTCCCTCTGTCCCCCACTCTCCCTCTGTCCCCCTGTCCCCCACTCTCCCTCTGTCCCCCTGTCCCCCGCTGTCCCCCACTCTCCCTCTGTCCTCCACTCTCCCTCTGTCCTCCACTCTCCCTCTGTCCCCCACTCTCCCTCTGTCCCCCTGTCCCCCGCTGTCCCCCTGTCCCCCGCTGTCCCCCACTCTCCCCCTGTCCCCGTGTACCCCGCTGTCCCCCTGTCCCCCGCTGTCCCCCACTCTCTCCCTGTCCTCCACTCTCCCCCTGTCCCCCGCTGTCCCCCTGTCCCCCGCTGTCCCCCACTCTCCCCCTGTCCCCCTGTCCCCCGCTGTCCCCCTGTCCCCCGCAGTCCCCCACTCTCCCCCTGTCCCCCTGTCCCCCGCTGTCCTCCACTGTCCCCCTGTCCCCCGCTGTCCCCCACTCTCCCCCTGTCCTCCACTCTCCCCCTGTCCCCCACTCTCCCCCTGTCCCCCTGTCCCCCGCTGTCCCCCTGTCCCCCGCTGTCCCCCACTCTCCCCCTGTCCCCCTGTCCCCCGCTGTCCCCCTGTCCCCCGCTGTCCCACTCTCCCCCTGTCCCCCACTCTCCCCCTGTCCCCCTGTACCCCGCTGTCCCCCTGTCCCCCGCAGTCCCCCACTCTCCCCCTGTCCCCCTGTCCCCCGCTGTCCCCCTGTCCCCCGCTGTCCCCTGTCCCTGCTGTCCCCTGTCCCCCGCTGTCTCGCTGTCCCCCTGCTGTCCCCCACTCTCCCCCGCGCACTGTCCCCGTCTCGCTGTCGCCCTTTCCCCGCTGTCCCCTGTCCCCCCAACCTCC
>NW_026843582.1:627500-632500 GCF_030254825.1 Meriones unguiculatus | reverse complement strand
CGTCTACACTGCCCCACCCCGCCCCGGAGGCGCGTCTACACTGCCCCACCCCTCCCCGGGGCTCGTCTACACCGACCCACCCCCCGGGGCGCGTCTACACCACCCCACCCCACCTCGGGGCTCATCTACACCACCCCACCCCACCCCGGGGCTCGTCTACACCGCCCCACCCCACCCCGGGGCTCATCTACACCACCCCACCCCACCCCGGGGCTCGTCTACACCGCCCCACCCCACCCCGGGGCTGGTCTACACCGCCCCACCCCGCCCCGGGGCTGGTCTACACCGCCCCACCCCGCCCCGGAGGCGCGTCTACACTGCCCCACCCCGCCCCGGAGGCGCGTCTACACCGCCCCACCCCCGCCCCGGAGGCGCGTCTACACCGCCCCCACCCCGCCCCGGAGGCGCGTCTACACCGCCCCCACCCCGCCCCGGAGGCGCGTCTACACCGCCCCCACCCCGCCCCGGAGGCGCGTCTACACCGCCCCACCCCGCCCCGGAGGCGCGTCTACACCGCCCCCACCCCGCCCCGGAGGCGCGTCTACACCGCCCCACCCCGCCCCGGAGGCGCGTCTACACTGCCCCACCCCCGGGCCGCCCCCCGGGCCGTCCACGCCGCCTCACCCGCTTGTCGAGCGTGCGCTCGCGCACGAAGTTGAGCAGCGGGTCGGTGACCAGCAGCAGGTCCTTGCGCGCCGCCGTCACGATCGACACAATCACGTCGTGCCGGATCGCCTCCTCGGGGTCGTGCGAGCGCACCTTCAGGTACTCTGCGGGAGCACGGGGAGCGGGGAGCACGGGAGTGAGGCGGGGAGGAGGGCGGAGGAGGAGGGAGGAGGGAGGATGGAGGGATGGAGGGAGGGATGGATGGATGGAGGGATGGATGGAGGGACGGAGGGAGGGATGGAGGGATGGAGGGAGGGATGGAGGGATGGATGGAGGGATGGATGGAGGGATGGAGGGATGGATGGAGGGATGGATGGAGGGATGGATGGAGGGATGGATGGAGGGATGGATGGAGGGATGGATGGATGGAGGGATGGAGGGATGATGGAGGGATGGATGGAGGGATGGATGGAGGGATGGATGGATGGATGGAGGGATGGATGGATGGAGGGATGGATGGATGGATGGAGGGATGGATGGAGGGATGGAGGGATGGAGGGATGGATGGATGGATGGAGGGATGGAGGGATGGAGGGATGGATGGATGGATGGAGGGATGGAGGGATGGAGGGATGGATGGATGGATGGATGGAGGGATGGATGGAGGGATGGATGGAGGGATGGATGGAGGGATGGATGGAGGGAGGGATGGATGGATGGATGGAGGGATGGATGGAGGAAGGGATGGAGGGATGGATAGATGGATGGAGGGATGGATGGATGGAGGGATGGATGGAGGGATGGATGGATGGAGGGATGGAGGGATGGATGGAGGGATGGATGGAGGGATGGATGGATGGATGGATGGAGGGATGGATGGAGGGGATGGATGGAGGGATGGATGGATGGATGGATGGAGGGATGGAGGGATGGATGGAGGGGATGGATGGAGGGATGGATGGAGGGATGGATGGATGGATGGATGGAGGGATGGATGGAGGGATGGATGGAGGGATGGATGGATGGATGGATGGAGGGATGGATGGAGGGGATGGATGGAGGGATGGAGGGATGGATGGATGGAGGGATGGATGGAGGGGATGGATGGAGGGATGGAGGGATGGATGGAGGAATGGATGGATGGAGGGATGGATGGATGGATGGAGGGATGGATGGAGGGGATGGATGGAGGGATGGATGGATGGATGGATGGAGGGATGGAGGGATGGATGGAGGGATGGATGGATGGAGGGATGGATGGATGGAGGGATGGATGGATGGATGGAGGGATGGATGGATGGATGGAGGGATGGATGGATGGATGGAGGGATGGAGGGATGGATGGATGGAGGGATGGATGGAGGGGATGGATGGAGGGATGGAGGGATGGATGGATGGAGGGATGGATGGATGGAGGGATGGATGGATGGATGGAGGGATGGATGGAGGGGATGGATGGAGGGATGGATGGATGGATGGATGGAGGGATGGAGGGATGGATGGAGGGATGGATGGATGGAGGGATGGATGGATGGAGGGATGGATGGATGGATGGAGGGATGGATGGATGGATGGAGGGATGGATGGATGGATGGAGGGATGGATGGATGGATGGAGGGATGGATGGATGGAGGGGATGGATGGAGGGATGGAGGGATGGATGGAGGGATGGATGGATGGAGGGATGGATGGATGGAGGGATGGATGGATGGATGGATGGAGGGATGGATGGAGGCATGGAGGGATGGATGGAGGGATGGATGGATGGAGGGATGGATGGAGGGATGGATGGAGGGATGGATGGAGGCATGGAGGGATGGATGGATGGATGGATGGAGGGATGGATGGATGGAGGGATGGATGGAGGGATGGATGGAGGGATGGATGGACAGATGGATGGATGGATGGATGGAGGGATGGAGGGATGGATGGAGGGATGGATGGAGGGATGGAGGGATGGATGGAGGGATGGAGAGATGGAGGGATGGATGGATGGAGGGATGGATGGATGGAGGGATGGATGGATGGAGGGATGGATGGATGGAGGGAGGGATGGATGGAGGGATGGATGGAGGGATGGATGGATGGATGGAGGGATGGATGGAGGGATGGATGGATGGAGGGATGGATGGAGGGATGGAGGGATGGAGGGATGGAGGGATGGATGGAGGGATGGATGGAGGGATGGAGGGAGGGATGGAGGGAGGGATGGAGGGAGGGATGGAGGGATGGATGGAGGGATGGAGGGAGGGATGGAGGGAGGGATGGAGGGATGGATGGAGGGATGGATGGAGGGATGGATGGAGGGATGGATGGATGGATGGATGGAGGGATGGATGGAGGGGATGGATGGAGGGATGGATGGATGGATGGATGGAGGGATGGATGGAGGGGATGGATGGAGGGATGGATGGAGGGATGGATGGATGGATGGATGGAGGGATGGATGGAGGGATGGATGGAGGGATGGATGGATGGATGGATGGAGGGATGGATGGAGGGGATGGATGGAGGGATGGAGGGATGGATGGATGGAGGGATGGATGGAGGGGATGGATGGAGGGATGGAGGGATGGATGGAGGGATGGATGGATGGAGGGATGGATGGATGGATGGAGGGATGGATGGAGGGGATGGATGGAGGGATGGATGGATGGATGGATGGAGGGATGGAGGGATGGATGGAGGGATGGATGGATGGAGGGATGGATGGATGGAGGGATGGATGGATGGATGGAGGGATGGATGGATGGATGGAGGGATGGATGGATGGATGGAGGGATGGAGGGATGGATGGATGGAGGGATGGATGGAGGGGATGGATGGAGGGATGGAGGGATGGATGGAGGGATGGATGGATGGAGGGATGGATGGATGGAGGGATGGATGGATGGATGGAGGGATGGATGGAGGGGATGGATGGAGGGATGGATGGATGGATGGATGGAGGGATGGAGGGATGGATGGAGGGATGGATGGATGGAGGGATGGATGGATGGAGGGATGGATGGATGGATGGAGGGATGGATGGATGGATGGAGGGATGGATGGATGGATGGAGGGATGGATGGATGGATGGAGGGATGGATGGATGGAGGGGATGGATGGAGGGATGGAGGGATGGATGGAGGGATGGATGGATGGAGGGATGGATGGATGGAGGGATGGATGGATGGATGGATGGAGGGATGGATGGAGGCATGGAGGGATGGATGGAGGGATGGATGGATGGAGGGATGGATGGAGGGATGGATGGAGGCATGGAGGGATGGATGGATGGATGGATGGAGGGATGGATGGATGGAGGGATGGATGGAGGGATGGATGGAGGGATGGATGGACAGATGGATGGATGGATGGATGGAGGGATGGAGGGATGGATGGAGGGATGGATGGAGGGATGGAGGGATGGATGGAGGGATGGAGAGATGGAGGGATGGATGGATGGAGGGATGGATGGATGGAGGGATGGATGGATGGAGGGATGGATGGATGGAGGGAGGGATGGATGGAGGGATGGATGGAGGGATGGATGGATGGATGGAGGGATGGATGGAGGGATGGATGGATGGAGGGATGGATGGAGGGATGGAGGGATGGAGGGATGGAGGGATGGATGGAGGGATGGATGGAGGGATGGAGGGAGGGATGGAGGGAGGGATGGAGGGAGGGATGGAGGGATGGATGGAGGGATGGAGGGAGGGATGGAGGGAGGGATGGAGGGATGGATGGAGGAACGGATGGAGGGATGGAGGGATGGATGGAGGGATGGAGGGATGGATGGAGGGATGGATGGATGGAGGGATGGATGGATGGATGGAGGGATGGATGGAGGGATGGATGGAGAGATGGAGGGATGGATGGAGGGATGGATGGAGGGATGGAGGGAGGGATGGAGGGAGGGATGGAGGGATGGATGGAGGGATGGATGGAGGGATGGAGGGATGGATGGAGGGATGGAGGGATGGATGGAGGGATGGATGGATGGAGGAATGGATGGATGGAGGGATGGAGGGATGGATGGAGGGATGGATGGATGGATGGATGGAGGGATGGATGGAGGGATGGATGGATGGAGGGATGGAGGGATGGATGGAGGGATGGATGGAGGGATGGATGGATGGATGGAGGGATGGATGGAGGGATGGATGGATGGATGGAGGGATGGAGGGATGGAGGGATGGATGGAGGGATGGATGGATGGATGGAGGGATGGATGGAGGGATGGATGGATGGATGGAGGGAGGGATGGAGGGATGGATGGAGGGATGGATGGAGGGATGGATGGAGGGATGGATGGAGGGATGGAGGGATGGATGGATGGATGGATGGAGGGATGGATGGATGGATGGAGGGATGGATGGATGGATGGAGGGATGGATGGAGGGATGGAT
>NW_026843582.1:617500-622500 GCF_030254825.1 Meriones unguiculatus | reverse complement strand
GGGTGCTGGGTCTCGCTCTAGTCACAGTCATGTGTGCACTGGGCTGTGGCTGCACGTGTGTGCGCTTGCCAGCAGGGGGCACCAGGCCTCGCTCTAATCATGTGTGCACAGGGCTGTGGCTGCATGTGTGTGCGCTCACCAGCAGGGGGCGCCGGATCTCGCTCTAATCACGTGTGCACGGGACTCTGGCTGCACGTGTGTGCGCTCGCCAGCAGAGGCACAAGATCTCGCTCTAATCACGTGTGCGCGGGGCTGTGGCTGCACGTATGTGCGCTCGCCAGCAGGGGGCGCAGGGCCTCGCTCTAGGCAGCCCAGTAAGGGGAACAGGCCGTGTCCGACATGGACCCTGCTGCCTGCTCCCCGGCGGAGGGGGAGCGCTCGGGCCTCGCGGGGCGTGACGAGCTGGCGTGTGTGTGTGTGCGTGTGCGTGTGCGTGTGTGTGTAGTGGGGGAGGGAGGAGGACAGGAGGGGGAGGGGGAGGGGGCGGTGACCAGACGGAGAAGGAAAAGACCGAGAGGTCACAGATCGCGGAAAGGGAGCTCCAGAGCGAGGCTAGAGCGAGGCTGGAGCGAGGCCGGAGCGAGGCCGGAAGGGGCCGCGGGTCCCGCCGTGCCCACCTTGAGCTTGAACTCGAGCTGGGGGAGCACGGAGAGCAGCAGGTGGCTGTCGATGTTGTAGAGCTCCAGGATGAGGTCGAACACGTGCTCCGACAGGTCGCTGATGGACGTCTTGCCCAGCATCAGGACCTGGTTGAAGAACTGGGGGGGGAGGAGAGGCCGCTGGGGGAGGGGGGCTGGGAGTCGCCCGGGGAAGGGGGCGGGAGATGTCTCAGGGGTGGGGAGAGGCTCGGGGTTGGGGGTCCGGGCCAGCCTGGTCTCCACAGCGAGCTCCGGGCCAGCCTGGGCTACGCAGAGGGACCCTGGCTCCAAACTCCCACTCGAGCACGTGTCAGGAGTGAGTGCTCCCTGGGTGCCCGTGTCCCTGACCGGGGGGACCCGGGGGGAAGGAAAGGCTCTGGGGGGTCCGGGCCAGCCTGGGCTACGCAGAGGGACCCTGGCTCCAAACTCCCACTCGAGCACCCGTCAGGAGTGAGTGCTCCCTGGGTGCCCGTGTCCCTGACCGGGGGGACCCGGGGGGGAAGGAAAGGCTCTGGGGGGGTCCGGGCCAGCCTGGGCTACGCAGAGGGACCCTGGCTCCAAACTCCCACTCGAGCAACCGTCACGTGGGAGCGGCTCCCTGGGTGCCCGTGTCTCGGGGTCCCTGACCGCTGGGGGAGGGGGGTAAAGCTGGGGGGCGGGAGGGGGCGACTGAGCCCCCGGGGGGGTCTGGGGGTCCCGGAAGGAGGGGCCGGGGGCGGCTGGGGGGCGGAGGACACGGCGACGCCTGCTCGGTCCTTGCTCCGTCAACTTTGTTACTGAGCGGCTCTGCGGGTCCCCGGGGCCCGGGGGGCGGGGCGGGGGCGGGGCGGGGGCGGGGGGCGGGGCAGGGGCGGGGGGCGGGGCAGGGGTGGGGGCGGGGGCGGGGCGGGGCGGGGGCGGGGCCGGGGGCGGGGGGCGGGGGGCGGGGGGCGGGGCAGGGGCGGGGGCGGGGGCGGGGGCGGGGCGTGGGCGTGGGCGGGGCGGGGCAGGGGCGGGGGCGGGGAGGACCCCGGGCCGTGAGGGGGAGGAGGAGGCCCCGCCCCCCGCGGGCACGCACTCACGTTGGTGATGTAGGGCTCGATGGCCTGCGCCGTCCTCTTGAGCAGGGCCTTGGCCAGGTCGTACGCCTGCTTGTTCAGGTTCTGCAAGGCGGGGGTGACCCCGGCCAGGTCAGGGGTCAGGGGTCAGGGGTCAGGTCAGGTCAGGTCAGGGTGTCAGGTCAGGTCAGGTCAGGTCAGGGGTCAGGTCAGGTCAGGTCAGGGTGTCAGGTCAGGGTGTCAGGTCAGGTCAGGGTGTCAGGTCAGGTCAGGTCAGGTCAGGTCAGGTCAGGGTGTCAGGTCAGGTCAGGTCGGGTCAGGGTGTCAGGTCAGGTCAGGTCAGGGTGTCAGGTCAGGTCAGGTCAGGTCAGGTCAGGTCGGGTCGGGTCAGGGTGTCAGGTCAGGGTGTCAGGTCAGGTCAGGTCGGGTCGGGTCAGGGTGTCAGGTCAGGGTGTCAGGTCAGGTCAGGGGTCAGGGGTCAGGTCAGGTCAGGTCAGGTCAGGGTGTCAGGTCAGGTCAGGTCAGGTCAGGTCAGGGTGTCAGGTCAGGTCAGGTCAGGGTGTCAGGTCAGGTCAGGTCAGGGTGTCAGGTCAGGGGTCAGGTCAGGTCAGGTCAGGGTGTCAGGTCAGGTCAGGTCGGGTCAGGGTGTCAGGTCAGGTCAGGTCAGGTCAGGTCGGGTCAGGGTGTCAGGTCAGGTCAGGTCAGGGTGTCAGGTCAGGGTGTCAGGTCAGGGTGTCAGGTCAGGTCAGGTCAGGGTGTCAGGTCAGGGTGTCAGGTCAGGGGTCAGGTCAGGGTGTCAGGTCAGGGGTCAGGTCAGGGTGTCAGGTCAGGGTGTCAGGTCAGGGTGTCAGGTCAGGTCAGGTCAGGTCAGGGTGTCAGGTCAGGTCAGGGTGTCAGGTCAGGTCAGGTCAGGTCAGGTCGGGTCAGGGTGTCAGGTCAGGTCAGGTCAGGTCAGGTCGGGTCAGGGTGTCAGGTCAGGTCAGGTCAGGGTGTCAGGTCAGGGGTCAGGTCAGGGTGTCAGGTCAGGTCAGGTCAGGGGTCAGGTCAGGGTGTCAGGTCAGGGGTCAGGTCAGGGTGTCAGGTCAGGGTGTCAGGTCAGGTCAGGTCAGGTCAGGTCAGGGTGTCAGGTCAGGGTGTCAGGTCAGGGTGTCAGGTCAGGGTGTCAGGTCAGGGGTCAGGTCAGGGTGTCAGGTCAGGGTGTCAGGTCAGGGTGTCAGGTCAGGTCAGGTCAGGTCAGGGTGTCAGGTCAGGTCAGGGTGTCAGGTCAGGTCAGGTCAGGTCAGGGTGTCAGGTCAGGTCAGGGTGTCAGGTCAGGTCAGGTCAGGTCAGGTCGGGTCAGGGTGTCAGGTCAGGTCAGGTCAGGTCAGGTCGGGTCAGGGTGTCAGGTCAGGTCAGGTCAGGGTGTCAGGTCAGGTCAGGGTGTCAGGTCAGGGGTCAGGTCAGGGTGTCAGGTCAGGGTGTCAGGTCAGGTCAGGTCAGGTCAGGTCAGGGTGTCAGGTCAGGGGTCAGGTCAGGTCAGGTCAGGGTGTCAGGTCAGGTCAGGTCAGGGTGTCAGGTCAGGTCAGGGTGTCAGGTCAGGTCAGGGTGTCAGGTCAGGTCAGGTCAGGTCAGGTCAGGGTGTCAGGTCAGGTCAGGGTGTCAGGTCAGGTCAGGTCAGGTCAGGGTGTCAAGTCAGGTCAGGCGGGGTCAGGGGTCAGGGGTCAGGGTCCGGGCGGGGTCCAGGCGGGGTCGGGTCAGGGTCCGGGCGGGGTCAGGGGTCAGGGTCCGGGCGGCCGCCGCCCCTACCTTGTGGGCGGGCACCAGGTTGACGAGGACGGTGTCCAGGAGCTCCTGCGACACCGAGTCGCCCTCGCAGACGATGGAGCTCATGAGGTCCACCATGTGCATGTGCACCTTCTGGTTGTGGCCGTTGCTGCGGGGACAGCGCGCCGGGGCTGTTGGTGCTGTCGCGACTGTTGTTACTGTTGTTGTTGTCAGTGCTGTGGTTGTTACTGCTGTCGTGACTGTTGCTGTTACTGTTGTTGTCAGTGCTGTGGTTGTTACTGCTGTCGCGACTGTTGTTGTTACTGTTGTTGTCAGTGCTGTCGTTGTTACTGCTGTCGCGACTGTTGTTGTTACTGTTGTTGTCAGTGCTGTCGTTGTTACTGCTGTCGTGACTGTTGTTGTTACTGTTGTTGTCAGTGCTGTCGTTGTTACTGCTGTCGTGACTGTTGTTGTTACTGTTGTTGTCAGTGCTGTGGTTGTTACTGCTGTCGCGACTGTTGTTGTTACTGTTGTTGTTGTCAGTGCTGTCGTTGTTACTGCTGTCGTGACTGTTGCTGTTGTTGTTGTTGTCAGTGCTGTCGTTGTTACTGCTGTCGTGACTGTTGTTGTTGTTGTTGTTGTTGTTGTCAGTGCTGTCGTTGTTACTGCTGTCGCGACTGTTGTTGTTACTGTTGTTGTTGTCAGTGCTGTGGTTGTTACTGCTGTCGCGACTGTTGTTGTTACTGTTGTTGTTGTCAGTGCTGTCGTTGTTACTGCTGTCGTGACTGTTGCTGTTGTTGTTGTTGTCAGTGCTGTCGTTGTTACTGCTGTCGTGACTGTTGTTGTTGTTGTTGTTGTTGTTGTCAGTGCTGTCGTTGTTACTGCTGTCGCGACTGTTGTTGTTACTGTTGTTGTTGTCAGTGCTGTCGTTGTTACTGCTGTCGTGACTGTTGTTGTCAGTGCTGTCGTTGTTACTGCTGTCGTGACTGTTGTTGTTACTGCTGTCGTGACTGTTGTTGTTACTGCTGTCGTGACTGTTGTTGTTACTGTTGTTGTTGTCAGTGCTGTCGTTGTTACTGCTGTCGCGACTGTTGTTGTTACTGTTGTTGTTGTCAGTGCTGTCGTTGTTACTGCTGTCGTGACTGTTGTTGTTACTGTTGCTGTTGTTGTCAGTGCTGTCGTTGTTACTGCTGTCGTGACTGTTGTTACTGTTGTTGTCAGTGCTGTCGTTGTTACTGCTGTCGTGACTGTTGTTGTTACTGTTGTTGTTGTTGTCAGTGCTGTCGTTGTTACTGCTGTCGCGACTGTTGTTGTTACTGTTGTTGTTGTCAGTGCTGTCGTTGTTACTGCTGTCGTGACTGTTGTTGTTACTGTTGTTGTTGTTGTCAGTGCTGTCGTTGTTACTGCTGTCGTGACTGTTGTTGTTACTGTTGTTGTTGTTGTTGTCAGTGCTGTCGTTGTTACTGCTGTCGTGACTGTTGTTGTTACTGTTGTTGTTGTTGTTGTCAGTGCTGTCGTTGTTACTGCTGTCGTGACTGTTGTTGTTGCTGTTGTTGTCAGTGCTGTCGTTGTTACTGCTGTC
>NW_026843582.1:592500-605000 GCF_030254825.1 Meriones unguiculatus | reverse complement strand
ACAGAGAGAACAGAGAGGACAGAGAGGACAGAGAGGACAGAGGACAGAGAGGACAGGCTCGTGGGGGAGGAAGGCGGAGGCAGGAGGATCAAGGGTTCGAGGCCGGCCTGGGCTCCACAGACAGACCCTGGCCGCTGGGGGATGGGGTGAGAGTGTGTGTGTGTATGTGGGGGGGGGGGGCTGGAGCACCGGCCGTTCCCCCGGAGGACCCGGGTTCAAACCCCGGCGCCCCCACCTGTCTGTGAATCCGGTCTGGGGGCCCCAGCACCCCCGCGGGCGAGACACCGAGGCGCGTGCACGGGGAGGGGAGGAGGAGAGAGGGCTCGGCGGGGGCTGCGAGCTCTGTCGGCCCCTCCCGGGGCCCCGGGTTCGAGTCCCAGCACCCGCCCGTCTGCGATCCCGAGGGAGCCGGCGCCTCCCCTCTCAGCGGCGCCCCCAGAGGGGAGGGGCGAGGCTGGTGGCCCCAGGAGGAGGCCTGAGGCGGGGCGGCGGGGGGGGGCGCGCGCGCACACACACACACACACACACACACACAGACACACAGACACACAGACACACACACACACACACACACACACACACGGCGCGTGTGCGTGCGTCTCCCGGCCCCGCCCACCCAGCCCCGGGGCGAACAGTCCCGCTGTCCCAGCCGTCTGCGGACGGACGGACGGACGGACGGACGGACGGACACACAGACTGGGGGAGGGCGCAGCCGTGCGGCCGGGGACTGTGAAACGGGACCGACCGACCGTCCCTGCTCGGAGCCACGGCCTTCTCGCGCGGGGATGAGGGGGAGGGTGGGGATGGGGGTGGGGATGAGGGTGGGGATGAGGGTGGGGATGAGGATGGGGATGAGGATGAGGATGGAGATGAGGATGGGGATGGGGATGAGGATGGGGATGAGGATGGGGATGAGGATGAGGAGATGGGGATGAGGATGAGGATGAGGATGGGGATGAGGATGAGGAGATCAGGATGGGGATGAGGATGAGGATGGGGATGGGGATGAGGATGAGGATGAGGAGATGGGGATGAGGATATGGGGATGAGGATGGGGATGAGGATGGAGATGAGGATGGAGGATGAGGATGAGGATGGAGATGGGGATGAGGATGGGGATGAGGATGAGGAGATGAGGGGATGAGGAGATGGGGATGAGGATATGGGGATGAGGATGGAGATGAGGATGAGGATGGGGATGAGGATGGAGATGGGGATGAGGATGAGGATGGAGATGAGGACGGGGATGAGGATGAGGATGGGGATGGGGATGAGGATGAGGATGAGGGTGAGGATGAGATGGGGATGGGGATGAGGATGGGGATGAGGATGAGGATGGGGATGAGGATGGGGATGAGGATGAGGAGATGAGGGGATGAGGAGATGGGGATGAGGAGATGGGGATGAGGATGGGGATGGGGATGAGGATGGGGATGAGGATGAAGATGGGGATGAGGATGGGGATGAGGATGGGGATGAGGATGAGGATGGGGATGAGGATGAGGAGATGAGGATGAGGATGGAGGATGAGGATGTAGATGGGGATGAAGATAAGGATGAGGATGGAGATGAGGACGGGGATGAGGATGGGGATGGGGATGAGGATGAGGAGATGAGGATGAGGGTGAGGATGAGGAGATGAAGAGGAGGAGATGAGGAGGAGGATGAGGGATGAGGAGATGGGGATGAGGATGAGGAGATGAGGATGAGGATATGAGGATGAGGATGAGGATGGGGAGATGAGGAGGAGGAGGAGGAGGAGGAGATGAGGACGGGGATGAGGAGGAGATGAGGATGAGGAGATGGGGATGAGGAGTTGGGGAGGAGGATGGAGATGAGGATGAGGGGATGAAGGGATAGGGATGAGGGAATGGGGATGATGGTGAGGGAATGGGGATGACAGCATAAGGAGATGGGGATATGGGGATGAGATGGGGATGGGATGGGGATGAGGATGAGGATGAGGATGGGGATGAGGATGAGGAGATAGGGATGGGGATGAGGATGGGGATGAGGATGAGGAGATGAGGGGATGAGGAGATGAGGATGGGGATGAGGATGGAGGATGAGGATGAGGATGGAGATGGGGATGAGGAGATGGGGATGGGGATGGGGATGAGGATGAGGAGATGAGGATGAGGATGAGGATGAGGGTGAGGATGAGGATGAAGAGATGGGGATGGGGATGGGGATGAGGATGAGATGAGGATGAGGAGGATGAGATGAGGATGAGGATGAGGGGATGGGGATGAGGATGAGGAGATGAGGATGAGGATGAGGAGATGAGGATGAAGATGAGGATGAGGATGGGGAGATGAGGAGGAGGAGGAGGAGATGAGGACGGGGATGAGGAGGAGGAGAGGAGGATGAGGAGATGGGGATGAGGAGATGGGGATGAGGATGGAGATGAGGATGAGGGGATGAAGGGATAGGGATGAGGGAATGGGGATGATGGTGAGGGAATGGGGATGACAGCATAAGGAGGTGGGGATATGGGGATGAGATGGGGATGGGATGGGGATGAGGGGATGGAGATGAGGGCGGCGCCTCTCTTCAGGTCCTGGGCTGACCTCCCTTGACCTCCCTTGACCCCCCGCCCTGGGCTGTGCTCCCGCCACCCTCCTCACCTGCCTGGGCTTCCCTCCACCCTCCCCTTCCGGGGAGCAGCAGCCAGGCCCCCCCGAGCAGCTCGCCAAGGGGGAGGCGGTGTGGGTGGAGGCTGCCCCAAGGCCCTGCCAGCACCCCAGAGCTGCAACCATAGCCCAGGAGGTGCTCCAGGGGCAGGGAGGTGCTCCAGGGGGACGGAGGGAGATGCTCCAGGGGGAGGGAGGTGCTCTGGGGGGACGGAGGTGCTCCGGAGGGGACGGAGGCGCTCCAGGGGGATGGAGGGAGGTGCTCCAGGGGGACGGAGGGAGGTGGTCCAGAGGGAAGGGAGGTGTTCCAGGGGGAGGGAGGTGTTCCAGGGGGAGAGAGGTGCTCCAGGGGGACAGAGGTGCTCCAGGGGGAGGGAGGCAGGTGCTCCAGGGGGAGAGAGGTGCTCCAGGGGGAGGGAGGCAGGTGCTCCAGGGGGACAGAGGTGCTCCAGGGGGATGGAGGGAGGTGCTCCAGGGGGACGGAGGTGGGGAGGAAGGTGCTCCAGGGGGAAGGAGGCGCTCCAGGGGGAGGGAGGTGCTGCAGGAGGACGGAGGGAGATGCTCCAGGGTGACGAAGGGAGGTGGTCCAGAGGGGAGGGAGGTGGTCCAGGGGGAGGGAGGTGCTCCAGGGGGACAGAGGTGCTCCAGGGGAGGGAGGCAGGTGCTCCAGGGGGAGAGAGGTGCTCCAAGGGGAGGGAGGGAGATGCTCCAGGGGAGAGAGGTGCTCCAGGGGGAGGGAGGGAGGTGCTCCAGGGGGAGGGACGGAGGTGCTCCGGGGGGGAGGGAGGTGCTCCGGGGGGAAGGTTGCAGGAGGACCTGGGTCTACACACACACACTCGCGCACGCACACACACACACACACGCACACACACACGCATGCGCGGGCAAGGAGTAACCCCCGCCCCTCCCCCGAGCCAGGCCAACAGGCTCCTCCCCACGCGCACAACACTGTGCTCGCGGTGACAGAGCACACGGGGCGGCCACCCTCCCCACCCCCCCGTCACACACACACACACACACACACACACGCGCGCGCGCGTGGAAACCGCCTCCGACCACACGGCCAGGGCCGGGCCCGCGGCCGGGGGCTAGCCTGGGGCACGGGGGCCAGCCTCCGCCCGACAGTCCTCCCGCCCCACTCCACGGAAGAGCACGCGAGGGGACGGGGGACGCTCGCTCCCCGTCATCCATCCGTCTACACGCAGTCAGTCAGTCATCCACGCAATCTGTCAGTCATCCGCGCAATCTGTCAATCATCCGCGCAATCTGTCAGTCATCCGCGCAATCTGTCAGTCATCATCCACGCAATCTGTCAATCATCATCCACGCAATCTGTCAATCATCTACACAGTCGTCATCATCTACACAGTCATCATCTACACAGTCATCATCTACACAGTCATCATCATCTACACAGTCATCATCTACACAGTCATCATCTACACAGTCATCATCATCTACACAGTCATCATCTACACAGTCATCATCATCTACACAGTCATCATCTACACAGTCATCATCTACACAGTCATCATCATCTACACAGTCATCATCATCTACACAGTCATCATCTACACAGTCATCATCATCTACACAGTCATCATCTACACAGTCATCATCATCTACACAGTCATCATCTACACAGTCATCATCTACACAGTCATCATCTACACAGTCATCATCATCTACACAGTCATCATCATCTACACAGTCATCATCATCTACACAGTCATCATCATCTACACAGTCATCATCATCTACACAGTCATCATCTACACAGTCATCATCTACACAGTCATCATCATCTACACAGTCATCATCTACACAGTCATCATCTACACAGTCATCATCATCTACACAGTCATCATCATCTACACAGTCATCATCATCTACACAGTCATCATCATCTACACAGTCATCATCTACACAGTCATCATCATCTACACAGTCATCATCATCTACACAGTCATCATCTACACAGTCATCATCTACACAGTCATCATCATCTACACAGTCATCATCTACACAGTCATCATCATCTACACAGTCATCATCATCTACACAGTCATCATCATCTACACAGTCATCATCTACACAGTCATCATCATCTACACAGTCATCATCATCTACACAGTCATCATCTACACAGTCATCATCATCTACACAGTCATCATCATCTACACAGTCATCATCATCTACACAGTCATCATCTACACAGTCATCATCTACACAGTCATCATCATCTACACAGTCATCATCTACACAGTCATCATCTACACAGTCATCATCTACACAGTCATCATCTACACAGTCATTATCATCTACACAGTCATCATCTACACAGTCATCATCATCTACACAGTCATCATCATCTACAGTCATCATCTACACAGTCATCATCTACACAGTCATCATCATCTACACACAATCTGTCAGTCATCATCTATACAATCTGTCAGTCATCATCCTTCTACACACAATCTGTCAGTCATCGTCTACACAATCTGTCAATCATCATCATCTACACACAGTCTGTCAGTCATCGTCTACACAATCTGTCAGTCATCATCTACACAATCTGTCAGTCATCATCTACACAATCTGTCAGTCATCATCTACACAATCTGTCAGTCATCATCTACACAATCTGTCAGTCATCCGTCTACACACAATCTGTCAGTCATCATCTACACACAATCTGTCAGTCATCCGTCTACACACAATCTGTCAGTCATCATCTACACACAATCTGTCAGTCATCGTCTACACACAATCTGTCAGTCATCATCATCTACACAATCTGTCAGTCATCCGTCTACACACAATCTGTCAGTCATCCGTCTACACACAATCTGTCAGTCATCATCTATACAATCTGTCAGTCATCATTCTTCTACACACAATCTGTCAGTCATCCGTCTACACACAATCTGTCAGTCATCCGTCTACACACAATCTGTCAGTCATCATCTACACACAATCTGTCAGTCATCATCATCTACACAATCTGTCAGTCATCCGTCTACACACAATCTGTCAGTCATCGTCTACACAATCTGTCAGTCATCATCATCTACACACAATCTGTCAGTCATCCGTCTACACACAATCTGTCAGTCATCATCTACACAATCTGTCAGTCATCCGTCTACACACAATCTGTCAGTCATCATCATCTACACAATCTGTCAGTCATCCGTCTACACACAATCTGTCAGTCATCCGTCTACACACAATCTGTCAGTCATCATCTATACAATCTGTCAGTCATCATTCTTCTACACACAATCTGTCAGTCATCCGTCTACACACAATCTGTCAGTCATCCGTCTACACACAATCTGTCAGTCATCATCTACACACAATCTGTCAGTCATCCGTCTACACACAATCTGTCAGTCATCATCTACACACAATCTGTCAGTCATCGTCTACACACAATCTGTCAGTCATCATCATCTACACAATCTGTCAGTCATCCGTCTACACACAATCTGTCAGTCATCCGTCTACACACAATCTGTCAGTCATCATCTATACAATCTGTCAGTCATCATTCTTCTACACACAATCTGTCAGTCATCCGTCTACACAATCTGTCAGTCATCCGTCTACACACAATCTGTCAGTCATCATCTACACACAATCTGTCAGTCATCCGTCTACACACAATCTGTCAGTCATCATTCTTCTACACACAATCTGTCAGTCATCCGTCTACACACAGTCACCGTCACACCCTGAACACGCGGTGCCGGGTCCGCAGCCCCGTGGACAGGCGTGAGCCGCGGGCCCCTGCGCGGGGCTAGCCCGGGCTAAGCACAGGACGTCAAGCCTCTCTACAGCTCTCAGCCTCACCGGCACACGGGGGACGACACCGGGGAGTCACCTCCAGGCCCCCGACAGCAAGAGCTGCCGGGCGGGCGGGGGCGGCACACGCCTCGCCCCCAGGGCTCGGGAGGCGGGGGCGGGCGGGTCTGGGGGTTCGAGGCCAGCCTGGTCCACAGCGTGAGTTCCGGGACGGCCGGGGCTACACAGAGACACCCTGTCCTAAGACGACGGATGGAGGGATGGACGGACGGACGCACGGACGGATGGGTGGGGGATGGACGGACGGACAGACGGGTGGGTGACGGGTGGGTGGAGAAGGGGGAGGAATGGATAAAGGAATGGATGGAGGATGATGATGATGATGATGATGGTGATGATGATGGAGGATGATGATGGATGATGATGATGATGATGGTGATGATGATGATGATGATGGTGATGATGGTGATGATGATGATGATGATGATGGTGATGATGATGGATGATGATGATGATGATGGTGATGATGATGGTGATGATGGTGATGATGGTGATGATGATGATGATGATGATGATGATGATGGATGATGATGATGATGGAGGATGATGGATGATGATGGATGATGATGGATGATGATGATGATGATGATGGATGATGATGATGATGTATGATGATGATGGATGATGATGATGATGGATGATGATGATGATGATGATGATGATGATAGATGGATGATGATGATGATGATGGATGATGGGTGGATGGATGATGATGGATGGATGATGATGATGATGATGATGATGGATGGATGGATGATGATGGTGATGATGATGATGATGATGATGGATGGATGATGATGATGATGATGGTGATGATGATGGATGATGATGGTGATGATGATGGATGATGATGATGATGATGATGGATGGATGATGATGATGATGATGGTGATGATGATGATGATGGATGATGATGATGATGATGATGGTGATGATGGATGATGATGATGGATGGATGATGATGATGATGATGATGGATGATGATGATGATGATGGATGGATGATGATGATGGTGATGATGATGATGATGATGGATGGATGATGATGATGGTGATGATGATGGATGGATGCATAATGGATGATGATGATGGGTGGATGATGATGATGATAGATGGATGATGATGATGATGATGGATGATGGGTGGATGGATGAAGATGAGGATGGATGATGGATGATGATGATGGATGGATGATGGGTGGATGATGATGATGGATGATGATGATGATGGATGGATGGATGGATGATGATGATGATGATGATGGATGATGGGTGGATGATGATGATGGATGATGATGATGATGATGGTGATGATGATGATGATGATGATGATGATGGATGATGATGATGATGATGATGGATGATGATGATGATGGATGGATGGATGGATGATGATGATGATGATGATGATGGATGATGATGATGATGATGATGGATGATGATGATGATGGATGGATGGATGATGGATGATGATGGTGATGATGATGATGATGATGATGATGATGACGGATGGATGGATGGATGGAAGATGGGCGGACGACCAACCTGTGGGTGCGCGTACCACAGGGAAGGCCCGGGGGACCGGGGTGGGGAGGGTGCTCTCCACGCAGTGCTCGCGGTGTCCCCGAGGTGGGGACCAGCCGCCACCGACCCAGGCCGCGACCCCTAACTGCGTCCCAACACGCGTCAGACCCTGAGGAAGCGATCGGACGCCGGGAAGGGACGGGGAAAACCCCGTAGTCAGACTGTCGAGGTACAGTGCCACAGGGAGGAGACAAAACGACACCCCGGAACGGGGGGACTCAGGGGAGGGAAGCCGGGCGGGGGGACCCCGGACGCGCACGCGGGACCCCAACCGCCGAGGACTTCCTGCAAGGCAGGAAGTGTGGAGGGAGACACGTGACTGTCCGTCCGCGCGTCTCTCACGCTCCCCTCTTGGGGTCTCTCGCAGAGACTGCCTGGGGCGGGGGAGGGACAGAGACCAGCCCGGGCTGGGGGGGCGGGGCCGCACTTCCGGGGGACCCGAGTTCGACTCCCCGCCAGCACGGGGTGGGCGCGGGGCCCTCTGGGATGGGATCTGGGGCCGTGTTCCGTACACGCGCGCAGACGGCTGGGTCTGAGAGTGTGTGTGTGTGTCTGTGTGTGAGTGTGTGTCTGTGTGTGAGTGTGTGTGTCTGTGTGTGTCTGTGTGTATGTCTGTGTGTGTCTGTGTGTGTCTGTCCATATGTGAATGTGTGTCAGTGTGCCTGTGTGTGTGTGTGTATGTCTGTGTGTGTCTGTGTGTGTGAGTGTGTCTGTGTGTGTGTGTGTATGTCTGTGTGTTTGTCTGTGTGTCTGTCCATATGTGAATGTGTCAGTGTGCCTGTGTGTGTATGTCTGTGTGTGTCTGTGAGAGTGTATGTCTGTGTGTGTATGTCTGTGTGTGTGAGTGTGTATGTGTGTGTGTTTGTGTGTCTGTGAGAGTGTGTCTGTGTATGTATATCTGTATGTGTCTGTGTGTGAGTGTGTATGTCTGTGTGTGTGTCTGTGTCTGTCCATATGTGAATGTGTGTCAGTGTGCCTGTGTGTGTGTGTATGTCTATGTCTGTGAGAGTGTGTATGTCTGTGTATGTCTGTGTGTGTGAGTGTGTATGTCTGTGTGTTTGTGTGTGTCTGTGAAAGTGTGTCTGTGTATGTATGTCTGTGTGTGTCTGTGTGTGCGTGTCTGTGTGTGTCTGTACATATGTGAATGTGTGTCAATGTGCCTGTGTATGTGTATGTCTGTGTGTCTGAGTGTGTGTCTGTGTGTGTGTATGTCTGTGTCTATGTAAGTGTGTATGTTGTCTGTGTGTCTGTGAGAGTGTGTGGGTGTGTCTGTGTGTGTGTCTGTGAGAGTGTGTATGTCTGTGTGTGTGTCTGTGAGTGTATGTCTGTGTGTGTGTCTGTCTCTGTTTGTGTGCGTGTCTCTGTCTATGTGTGTCTGTGTGTCTGTGTATGTAAGTCTGTCTGTGTCGGTGTGAGAATGTGTGTCTGTCTCTGAGAGTGTGTATGTCTGTGTGTGTGTCTGTCTGTGAGAGTGTGTATGTCTGTGTGTCTATGTGGGTATGGGTGTGTCTGTGAGAGTGTGTGGTGTGTGTCTGTGAGAGTGTGTATGTCTGTGTCTGTCTCTGTGTGTGTCTCTGTCTATGTGTGTCTGTGTATGTAAGTCTGTGTGTCTGTGTCGGTATGAGAATCTGTGTCTGTGAGAGTGTGTATGTGTCTGTCTGTGACAGTGTGTGTGTCTGTGTGTCTATGTGGGTTTGGGTGTGTCTGTGTGTCTCTGTGTCTGTCTCTGTGTGTGTCTGTGTGTGTGCCTGTGTGTCTGGGTGTGTCTGTGTCTGTGTGTCTATGTGTGTCTGTGTGTGTGTCTGTGAGAGTGTGTGTGTCTGTGTCTGTCCATATGTGAATGTGTGTGTGCCTGTGTGTATCTGGGTGTGTGTGTCTGTGTTTGTGTGTCTGTGTGTGTGTCTGTGTGTGTGTCGGTGTGTCTATGTGTGTAAGTCTGTGTCTGTGAGAGTGTGTATGACTGTGTGTGTGTCTGTGACAGTGTGTATGTGTGTCTACGTGGGTGTGGGTGTGTCTGTGAGAGTGTATCTGTGTCTGTCTGTATGTGAATGTGTGTGTCTGTCCATCTGTGTGTGTGTCTGTATCTGTGTGTGTCCGTGTCTGTGTGTGTCTGTGTGTCTGTACGTGAATGTGTGTCTGTGTGTGTGTGTCTGAGAGTGTGTATGTCTGTGGGTGTGTGTCTGTGTCTGAGTGTGTCTGTCTGTGTGTATTTCTGTGTGTCTGTGTGAATGTGTCTATGTGCCTGTGTCTGTCTGTGTCTGCGTGTGTGTGAGTGTGTGTGTGTGTGTGAATGTGTGTCTATGTGCCTGTGTCTGTCTGTGTCTGTGTCTGTGTGTCTGTGTCTGTGTGTGTGTGTGTCTGTGTGTGTGTGTCTGTGTGTCTGTGTGTGTGTGTGTGTCTGTGTCTGTGTGTGTGTCTGTGTGTCTGTGTGTGTGTGTCTGTGTGTCTGTGTGTGTGTGTCTGTGTGTCTGTGTGTGTGTGTCGGGGGTGGGACATGCCGGGGTGACCCTCTGGGACACTGTGACAGGCGCACGCGGAGACACAGACACGGGCGGGACCAAGGGGGGGGAGCCCCGGACGGTGCGAACGGGCCAACCCAGGGCAGAGCTGGGGCAGCGGCGACGAGGGGCCCCCGAGGCCGAGGCTAGCCCAGGCGCACACGCGCACACACAGACACACACACAGACACAGACACAGATATACACAGACACACACAGACAGACACACACACAGACACACACACACACAGACACACACACACACAGACACAGATATACACAGACACACACAGACACACACACACACAGACACACACACACACACACAGACACACACAGACACACACACACACAGACACACACACACACAGACACACACACACACAGATATACACAGACACACAGACACACACACACACACGCACAGACACACACACACAGACATACACAGACACACACACAGACACACAGACACAGACACACAGACACACGCACATACACAGACACACACACACACAGACACACACACACACAGACACACACACACACAGACACACACACACACACACAGATATACACAGACACACACACAGACACACACACACAGACACACACACACACAGACATACACAGACACACACACAGACACACACACACACAGACACACAGACACAGACACACGCACATACACAGACACACACACACACAGACACACACACACACACACACAGACACACACACACACAGACACACACACACACACACAGACACACACACAGACACACACAGACACACACACACAGACAGACACACACACAGACACACACAGACACACACACACACAGACACACACACAGACACACACACACACACAGACACACACACACAGACACACGCACATACACAGACACACACACAGACACACACACACACAGACATACACAAACACTCACACACAGACACACACACATACACAGACACACACACAGACACACACACACACAGACATACACAAACACTCACACACAGACACACACAGACACACACAGACACACACACAGACACACACACACACACACACACACACAGACACACACAGACACACACACACAGACACACGCACATACACAGACACACACACAGACACACACACACACAGACATACACAAACACTCACACACAGACACACGCACATACACAGACACACACACAGACACACACACAGACACATACAGACACACACACACAGACAGACACATACACACACACACACACACACCCCGTCATCTCTAAAACCCCTCCAGTGCCAGCACCCCCACCCCGCCCCCCACCCCACGGAGACACGGCGACGAGCTGGGCAAGGGGGGGCAGGGGTCAGGGACAGGCACCGAAGCCACTGTGCCCGGGCAGGCGGAGGCAGGGGGATCTCGGGGAGTTCGGGGCAGACTCGGGGGAAGGAAACTGAGGCAGGGGGATCTCCGGGAGTTTGCGGCCGACTCGGGGGAAGGCAGGGCCGTGAGCGACTCGGGGAGACTGAGGCAGGGGGATCTCCGGGAGTTCGAGGCCGGCTTGGGAGAAGGCAGGGCCCAGAGCACCTCGGGGAGACTGAGGCAGGGGGATCTCCGGGAGTTCGGGGCAGACTCGGGGGAAGGCAGGGCCGTGAGCCACTCGGGGAGACTGAGGCAGGCAGGGGGCCAGGCCCGGGCTGCGGCCCTGGGGGGGGAGTGGCTCGTTTTATTGGCCCGTTTTTTTGTCCTCGGGCGGGAGTACACAGGAGGAGGAAGAGGACCCGAGGGGAGGGGCGCCCCGAGCCGGAAGGGGAAATGGCGTCACCCAGACGCCCACAGGGCGACCACCCTCGGGGCCTTGTTCGAGTCCCCCGCCCGCAGGTAGGAGGGGGGAGGATGACCGAAGGGT
>NW_026843582.1:585000-587500 GCF_030254825.1 Meriones unguiculatus | reverse complement strand
GAGGAGAAGGAGGAGGAGGAGAAGGAGGAGGAGGAGGAGGAGAATGAGGAGGAGGAGGAGAAGGAGGAGAAGGAAGATGAGAAGAGGAGGAGAAGGAGGAGGAGGAGAAGGTGGAAGAGGAGGAGGAGGAGAAGGAGGAGGAGGAGGAGGAGAAGGAGGAGGAGGAGGAGGAGGAGGAGGAGGAGAAGGAGGAGGAGGAGGAGGAGGAGGAGGAGGAGGAGGGGAAGAGGAGGAGAAGGAGGAGAAGGAGGAGGAGGAGAAGGAGGAGGAGGAGGAGGAGGAAGAGGAGGAGCAGGAGCGGGAGGAGGAGGGGGTGATTCCCGACTCTGGCCCTGCAGACACCTGTTGGCCGCTCACTGCACGCAGGGGAAGCTACAAACAGCCAAACCCCAAAACACAACAACAGCAACAACCGCCCAAGGGCCCGCAGCCCCGCCCCCGCCCAGCCCCGGGGCCGCCAACTTTCCCAGTGTCAGTGGGATAACAGTGCTCAGGGGGGCGGGGAGGACGGGGAGCGAGCAGGGGAGGACGGGCAGGCCTGGGCTTTGGGGAAGGGTGGACGGCGGTGCTCCCTCCTCCCCTTGATCCCGGGAGGGAGGTGCTGTGGGGGAGAGGAGGAGGAGGAGGAGGAGGAGGAGGAGGAGGAGGAGAAGGAGGAGAAGGAGAAGGAAAAGGAGGAGGAGGAGGAGGAGGAGAAGGAGGAGAAGGAGGAGAAGGAGGAGAAGGAGGAGGAGAAGGAGGAGAAGGAGAAGAAGGAAAAGGAGGAAAAGGAGGAGGAGAAGGAGGAGGAGGAGGAGAGGAGGAGGAGGAGGAGGAGGAAGAGGAGGAGGAGGAGGAGGGGGAGGGGGAGCCGGAAAAGAAGTGGGGGGAAAGGGAGAGAGAGAGGGAGAGAGAGGGAGGGAGAGGCATCCTCCCTGGGGGGAGGAGGGGGCTCTCTCCTCCCTCTCTCTCTCCCTCTCTCTCTCTCTCTCTCTCCCCCCAGGGCGGCCCTGGGACGCCCCCAACCCACCCGTGAACCTCCTCAGGGGTGCTCCCTCCCCCTCCCCTCCTCCCTCTCCTCCTCCTCCTCCTCCTCCTCCCCCTCCTCCCGCAACCGGGACAAACACACACAGACGCGCGCGTGGACGCTGGTGGAGGAGGAGGAGGGGGAGGAGGGGGAGGGGAAAAAAATCGCCAAGAGAGAAATATTGCCAAGAGAGGAGGAGGAGGAGGAGGAGGAGGGGGAGAACGGCGAGGAGGAGTAGGAGGAGGGGGAGGACGCAGCGCCGGAGGAGGAGGAGGATGGGGAGGAGGGGGAGGACGGGGAGGACCGTTACCTCGGGGCGCGCTCCGGGCTCGCTGTCTCTCGCTCTCGCTCCCTCTCTCGCTCGCTCGCTCGTTCTCGCTCGTCCTCGCTCGCTCTGCTCCTCCCCCCTCCTCCCCGGCTTCAAAATGGCGCCAACGGCTGCTGCGATCCGACCGCGGCCCACGGCGGCCCCCGGGCAGCGCGGGAGGGCGACGCGCGGGGCCCCGGCGCCCCCTGCCGGAAGGACGCGCCTGCGCGCGCGCCGGGCCACGCCCACTTCCGGGGCGGGCCGCGCGGAGCGACGCACGGCGGCGGCGCGGGGGAAGCCACGCCCACAAAATGGCGCGGCGCCAGCGGTCTCAGAGCCGATTGGCGCGCGCGGGGTAGGGACACGCCCACAAAATGGAGGAGCGCGCTCGGCCCCGCCCAGTGCGTGCGCCTCGGAGCCGATTGGCGCGCGCCTACGAGGGCATGCCCACAAAATGGCGGGGCGCGCTCGGCCACGCCTATGTCCTTAGACTCCGGGACGATTGGCGCGCGCTGCGGAGGGCCCGCCCACAAAATGGCGCGGAGCGCGCTAGACTACGCCTATGTTCCTGGACTCGGAGCCGATTGGCGCGCGCGGGGAAGGGCACGCCCACTAAATGGCGGGGCGCGCCAGGCCACGCCTACGTGCTAAGCCTCACAGCGGATTGGCGCGCGCTGGGGACGGTACGCCCACAAAATGGCGCGGTGCGAGAGGCCTCGGAGCCTGCGCGGGGTGGGGGAGGCCACGCCCATAAAATGGCGGGGAACTCCATCGGCCACGCCTACGTCCGGGGCCTTACAGGCGATTGGCGCGCGCTTGTGAGGGCACGCCCACAAAATGGAGGAGCGCGCTAGGCCTCGCCCATTTTCTGCGCCGCGGAGCTTGCGCAAGGAGTAGGCCACGCCCGCAAAATGGCGCGGCGCGCCAGGCCACGCCCAGTGCTTGAGCTTCGGAACTGATTGGCGCGAGCGGGGCAGGCCACGCCCACAAAATGGAGAAGCGCGCTAGGCCGCGCCCACTGCCTGCTCCAGGGAGCCTGCGAAGTGGGCAGGCCACGCCCACAAAATGGCGGAGCGCGCCAGGCCACGCCTATGTCCTGGGACTCCGAGACGATTGGCACGCGGTCGGGAGGGCACGCCCACAAAATGGCGGGGCGCGTGAGTGAGGCCTTGGAGCCTGCGCGCGCG
>NW_026843582.1:552500-555000 GCF_030254825.1 Meriones unguiculatus | reverse complement strand
TTTTCCCCCCCGGAGGCTGCGGGCGCCGGCGGCAGCGACGGAGCGAGGGGAAAAGAACGAGTGAAGGACGGAAGGAGCGAGGGGAAAAGAACGAGTGAAGGACGGAAGGAGCGAGGGGAAAAGAACGAGTGAAGGACGGAAGGAGCGAGGGGAAAAGAACGAGTGAAGGACGGAAGGAGCGAGGGGAAAAGAACGAGTGAAGGACGGAAGGAGCGAGGGGAAAAGAACGAGTGAAGGACGGAAGGAGCGAGGGGAAAAGAACGAGTGAAGGACGGAAGGAGCGAGGGGAAAAGAACGAGTGAAGGACGGAAGGAGCGAGGGGAAAAGAACGAGTGAAGGACGGAAGGAGCGAGGGGAAAAGAACGAGTGAAGGACGGAAGGAGCGAGGGGAAAAGAACGAGTGAAGGACGGAAGGAGCGAGGGAAGGAGCGAACGAATGAGTGAAATAATCAATAAAATCATAAAATAAATAAAATAAAATGATAATTCACTGGGACACGCTCACACGCCTGGGACACGCTTACATGCCTGGGACATGCTTACACGCCTGGGACACGCTCACACGCCTGGGACACGCTTACATGCCTGGGACACGCTTACACGCCTGGGACACGGTTACACGCCTGGGACACGCTCACACGCCTGGGACACGCTCACACGCCTGGGACACGGTTACACGCCTGGGACACGGTTACACGCCTGGGACACGCTCACACGCCTGGGACACGCTTACAGGCCTGGGACACGGTTACATGCCTGGGACACGGTTACATGCCTGGGACACGCTTACACGCCTGGGACACGCTTACACGCCTGGGACACGGTTACATGCCTGGGACACGCTTACACGCCTGGGACACGCTTACACGCCTGGGACACGGTTACACGCCTGGGACACGCTCACACGCCTGGGACACGCTCACACGCCTGGGACACGCTCACACGCCTGGGACACGCTTACAGGCCTGGGACACGGTTACATGCCTGGGACACGGTTACATGCCTGGGACACGCTTACACGCCTGGGACACGCTCACACGCCTGGGACACGCTTACAGGCCTGGGACACGGTTACATGCCTGGGACACGCTTACACGCCTGGGACACGCTTACACGCCTGGGACACGGTTACACGCCTGGGACACGGTTACATGCCTGGGACACGCTTACACGCCTGGGACACGCTTACACGCCTGGGACACGGTTACACGCCTGGGACACGCTCACACGCCTGGGACACGCTCACACGCCTGGGACACGCTTACAGGCCTGGGACACGGTTACATGCCTGGGACACGGTTACATGCCTGGGACACGGTTACACGCCTGGGACACGCTTACACGCCTGGGACACGGTTACACGCCTGGGACACGGTTACACGCCTGGGACACGCTTACATGCCTGGGACACGCTTACACGCCTGGGACACGGTTACACGCCTGGGACACGCTCACACGCCTGGGACACGCTTACATGCCTGGGACACGGTTACATGCCTGGGACACGCTCACACGCCTGGGACACGCTTACACGCCTGGGACATAGTTAAATTCCTGGGACACGCTCACACGCCTGGGACACACTTACATGCCTGGGACACGCTTACATCTTTGCGACATGCTTACATGCCTGGACACGCTTACACGCCTGGGACACGCTTACACGCCTGGGACATGGTTAAATTCCTGGGACACGCTCACACGCCTGGGAGACGCTTACATGCCTGGGACATGCTTACATCTTTGCGACATGCTTACATGCCTGGGACATGCTTACACGCCTGGGACACAATCACATGCCTGGATACGATTACATCCCTGGGACACGCTCACACGCCTGGGACACGCTTACACGCCTGGGACACGCTCACACGCCTGGGACACGCTTACATGCCTGGGACACGCTTACATGCCTGGGACACGCTCACACGCCTGGGACACGCTCACACGCCTGGGACACGCTCACACGCCTGGGACACGCTCACACGCCTGGGACACGCTCACACGCCTGGGACACGCTCACACGCCTGGGACACGCTCACATGCCTGGGACACGCTTACATCTTGGCGACATGCTTACATGCCTGGGAAACGCTTACATCCCTGGGACATGCTTACACGCCTGGACACGCTTACACGCCTGGGACACGGTTAGATGGCTGAGACACGCTTACATGCCTGGGACACGCTTACATCTTTGCGACATGCTTACATGCCTGGGACACGCTCACACGCCTGGACACGCTCACATGCCTGAGACTCGCTTACATGCTGGGACACGCTTACATCCCTGGGACACGCTAACATGCCTGGGACACGCTTACATGCCTGGGACATGCTTACACGCCTGCGACACGCTTATACGCCAGGGACACGCTTACACGCCTGGGACATGCTCACATGCCTGGGACACGCTCACACGCCTGGGACATGGTTAAATGCCTGGGACACACTTACATGCCTGAGACACGCTTACATGCCTGGGACACGCTTACACGCC
>NW_026843582.1:535000-537500 GCF_030254825.1 Meriones unguiculatus | reverse complement strand
GGGGCCCCCCGTTACCTGGCGCGTCCAGGGTCCCGACGGTGTAGACGAAGCGGGTCCTCGGGGCCCGGAGCGCGGCCAGCAGCCCCAGAGGGGAGGACCCCGGCGGGGAGGAGCCCGGAGGGGCGGGGCGGGGGCGGGGCAGGCCGCAGCGGATCCTCCCGCCCCGGGGGGCGCCCGGGGCCCCTGAAGATGGCCCCGGTGTGGTCCGGGCCTGAGGGTCCAGCCTGGCCTCCTCCGTCCTGTCCATCCCAGCCTCCACCTCCTCCATCTTGTCCATCCTGGCCTCCATCTTGTCCATGTTCTCCTCCATCTTGTCCATCCTGGCCTCCATCTTGTCCATCATCTCCTCCATCTTGTCCATCCTGGCCTCCATCTTGTCCATGTTCTCCTCCATCTTGTCCATCCTGGCCTCCATCTTGTCCATCATCTCCTCCATCTTGTCCATCCTGGCCTCCATCTTGTCCATCATCTCCTCCATCTTGTCCACGTTCTCCTCCATCTTGTCCACGTTCTCCTCCATCTTGTCCACGTTCTCCTCCATCTCGTCCACGTTCTCCTCCATCTCGTCCACGTTCTCCTCCATCTCGTCCACGTTCTCCTCCATCTTGTCCACGTTCTCCTCCATCTCGTCCACGTTCTCCTCCATCTTGTCCACGTTCTCCTCCATCTTGTCCACGTTCTCCTCCATCTTGTCCACGTTCTCCTCCATCTTGTCCACGTTCTCCTCCATCTTGTCCATCATCTCCTCCATCTTGTCCACGTTCTCCTCCATCTTGTCCATCATCTCCTCCATCTTGTCCACGTTCTCCTCCATCTTGTCCACGTTCTCCTCCATCTTGTCCACGTTCTCCTCCATCTTGTCCACGTTCTCCTCCATCTTGTCCATGTTCTCCTCCATTGCGTCCATCCTGGCCTCCATCTTGTCCATTCGCTCCTCCAACCTTTCCATCTCCTCCATCGTGTCCTCCATCATCTCCGTCCTCTCCAACCTCTCCATCTCCTCTACCTTCTCCATCTCCTCCAACCTCTCCATCCTCTCCTCCACCTTCTCCATCCCAGACTCCATCTCCTCCTCCATCCTCTCCTCCATCTCCTCCTCCACCTTCTCCATCCCAGACTCCATCTCCTCCTCCATCCTCTCCTCCATCTCCTCCTCCACCTTCTCCATCCCAGACTCCATCTCCTCCTCCATCATCTCCTCCCACCTCTCCATCCCAGCCTCCATCTCCTCCTTCCCAGTCTATGTCTTCTGCACCTTCCCCATCCTCTCCTCCATCCTCTACTTCATCTCCTCCATCTTCTCCTCCACCATCTCCTCCAACCTCTCCATCCCAGTCTATATCTTCTGCATCTCCTCCTCCATCTTCTCCGTCTCCTCCTCCATCCTCTCCTCCATCTTCTCCATCTCCTCCTCCATCCTCTCCGTCTTCTCCATCCTTTTCTCCATCTTCTCCTCCATCCTCTCCATCTCCTCCGACCTCTCCAACCCAGCCTCCGTCTTCTCCATCCTCTCCTCCATCTTCTCCATCCCAGCCTATATCTTCTCCATCTCCTCCATCCTCTCCATCTTCTCCACCATCTCCTCCCACCTCTCCATCCCAGCCTCCATCTTCTCCTTCCCAGTCTATGTCTTCTGCACCTTCCCCGTCCTCTCCTCCATCCTCTACTTCATCTCCTCCATCTTCTCCTCCACCATCTCCTCCAACCTCTCCAACCCAGCCTCCATCTCCTCCATCTCCTCCTACCCAGTCTATGTCTTCTCCATCTCCTCCTCCATCCTCTCCTCCACCTTCTCCTTCCCAGTCTATGTCTTCTCCATCTCCTCCATCCTCTCCTCCATCTTCTCCATCTCCTCCATCTCTATCCTTTTCTCCATCTTCTCCTCCAACCTCTCCAACCCAGTCTCCATCTTCTCCACCCCAGTCTATGTCTTCTCCATCTCCTCCTCCATCCTCTCCATCTCCTCCATCATCTCCATCTCCTCCTCCATCTCCTCCATCCTCTCCTCCATCTCCTCCATCATCTCCATCTCCTCCATCTCTATCCTTTTCTCCATCTTCTCCTCCAACCTCTCCAACCCAGTCTCCATCTTCTCCACCCCAGTCTATGTCTTCTCCATCTCCTCCATCCTCTCCTCCATCTCCTCCTCCATCCTCTCCTCCATCTCCTCCATCTCCTCCATCATCTCCTCCATCTTCTCCATCACCTCCATCTCTATCCTTTTCTCCATCTTCTCCTCCAACCTCTCCAACCCAGTCTCCATCTTCTCCACCCCAGTCTATGTCTTCTCCATCTCCTCCGTCTCCTCCTCCATCATCTCCATCTTCTCCTCCATCTCCTTCATCTTCTCCTCCATCATCTCCATCATCTCCTTCATCTTCTCCTCCATCTCCTCCATCTTCTCCTTCATCTTCTCCTCCATCATCTCCTTCATCATCTCCTCCATCTCCTCCATCATCTCCATCTTCTCCTCCATCATCTCCATCTTCTCCATCATCTC
>NW_026843582.1:522500-527500 GCF_030254825.1 Meriones unguiculatus | reverse complement strand
GCGCCGCGTCAGTTCCCCTATGCCTTTCCTACGGGGCCTTCACGAATATGTTCCGTCCAGGTGCACTTCCTGTCGCGAATGCGATCCCCCGGCTCCACTTCCGGTCTCGCAGAGGTTCCCTCCGGCTTTCTTTCCGGTCCCGAATGCGTTCCTTCAACTTTGCTTCCGTCCCCGAAAGCGTTCCCTCTCGCTCTACTTCCGGTCTGTGGCTCCAAGCGACGCAGCCGCTCGAAACCCGCGTGCTGGAGCGTCGCGAGGCCCCGGCGCGGAAGGACAGTGCGTGTGTGTGTGCGTGAGAGACGTTGGGTCTTCCCGCTTCTTCCTCTCTGTCTCCTCGTGGGAGGAAATGGCTCTTTTGCGGTCTTTTTCGGTGGCTTCCGGAAATGGTGTCCGCTAGCTTCCCTTCCGGGTCGGCTCGTAGGCCCCTATCCCGAACGTTCCGGGCTCGCTGGGGAAGGAATTAGCGCTTCGCGGGCCCCTTCCGGTTTGCTTCCTGATCGCCTGGGAGGGAGGTGGGTCTTTTCCGGTGTGGTCCGGGTCGGCTGGCAGCGCCGCATCCCGGACGTTCCGCCCTGACTATGGGAGCAAATGTCGCCTCTGTGGTCCCTTCTGGGTCGCCTGGGAGGGGGCTGTGTCCCTTCCGGTTTGGTCCGGGTCAGCCTGGCGGTGGGGGGGCTGTGTCTCTTCCGGTTTGGTCCGGGTGGGCTGTGGGGACCGCGCCCCTGACGTTCCGCCCGCCTGTGTGTTTGTAGCTGGAGGGAGGAGATGAGGGAGGGAGGAGGGATGGGAGGAGGGAGGGAGGAGGTAGGGGAGGAGGAAGGGGATGAGGGAGGGAGGAGGGAGGAGGGAGGGGATGAGGGAGGGAGGAGGTAGGGGAGGAGGAAGGGGATGAGGGAGGGAGGAGGTAGGGGATGAGGGAGGGGAGGAGGGAGGAGGGAGGGGAGGAGGGAGGGAGGAGGTAGGGGAGGAGGGAGGGGAGGAGGGATGAGGGAGGGGAGGGGGGAGGGGAGGAGGGAGGGGTGAGGAGGGAGGGGATGAAGGAGGGGAGGAGGGAGGGGGAGGAGGGAGGAGGGAGGGGAGGAGGGAGGAGGGAGGGGTGAGGAGGGAGGGGATGAGGGAGGGGAGGAGGGAGGGGGAGGAGGGAGGAGGAGGAGGAGGAGGGAGGGGAGGAGGGAGGAAAGAGGAGGAGGAGGGAGGGGAGGAGGGAAGAGGGAGGAAAGGAGGAGGAGGGAGGGGAGGAGGGAGGAGATGAGGGAGGGAGGAGGGAGGGGAGGAGGGAGGAGAGGAGGGAGGAGATGAGGGGGGAGGAGGGAGGAGGGAGGAGATGAGGGAGGAAGGAGGGAGGGGAGGAGGGAGGAGGGAGGAGGGAGGAGGGAGGAAATGAGGGAGGGAGGAGGGAGGGGAGGAGGGAGGAGGGAGGAGTGAGGGGAGGAGGGAGGTGTGAGGAGGGAGGAGGGAGGAGGGAGGAGGAGGAGATGGGATGAGGGAGGAGGGAGGAGGGGGATAGGGGAGGAGGGAGGGGAGGAGGGAGGGGAGGAGGGAGGGGAGGAGGGAGGGGGAGAGGAGGAGGGAGGAGGGGGAGAGGAGGAGGGAGGGGAGGAGGGAGGGGGAGCAGCCCCCAGGGTGGGGCGGATCTTCTCGCTCTAGTTCCCCCGGGGACCCGCGGGGGGGGGAGGGGATGACGACGACGGGGTCACAGCAGCCTCGAACTCGCGCAGCGTCACGGGAGGCGGCCATGACGGTGGGTGTGTCCTGCCACACGGAATCACGCGTGGCATCGCGGGTCTTGTTGCGTGGCGTCATGGTTAGGATCTTGTCTCACGGCATCATGGGTAGAGTCACGGCATCACGGGTAGAGTCACGGCATCACGGGTAGAGTCACGGCATCATGGGTAGAGTCTACACACATGGCATCATGGGTAGAGACACGGCATCATGGGTATTGTCACGGCATCATGGGTAGAGTCAGTCTACACACATGGCATCATGGGTAGAGACACGGCATCATGGGTAGAGTCACGGCATCATGGGTAGAGTCTACACACATGGTATCATGGGTCCTGTAACACGGCATCACGGGTAGAGTCTACACACATGGCATCACGAGTAGAGTCACAGCATCATGGGTAGAGTCACGGCATCATGGGTAGAGTCACGGCATCATGGGTAGAGTCACGGCATCATGGGTAGAGTCACGGCATCATGGGTAGAGTCACAGCATCATGGGTAGAGTCTACACACATGGCATCACGGGTAGAGTCACGGCATCACGGGTAGAGTCACGGCATCATGGGTAGAGTCACAGCATCATGGGTAGAGTCTACACACATGGCATCATGGGTAGAGTCACGGCATCACGGGTAGAGTCACGGCATCACGGGTAGAGTCTACACACATGGCATCACGGGTAGAGTCTACACACAAGGCATCACGGGTAGAGTCACGGCATCACGGGTAGAGTCACGGCATCACGGGTAGAGTCACGGCATCATGGGTAGAGTCACGGCATCACGGGTAGAGTCACGGCATCATGGGTAGAGTCACGGCATCACGGGTAGAGTCACGGCATCATGGGTAGAGTCTACACACATGGCATCATGGGTCCTGTAACACGGCATCATGGGTAGAGTCTACACACATGGCATCATGGGTAGAGTCACGGCATCATGGGTAGAGTCTACACACATGGCATCATGGGTAGAGTCACGGCATCATGGGTAGAGTCTACACACATGGCATCACGGGTAGAGTCACGGCATCATGGGTAGAGTCACGGCATCATGGGTAGAGTCACGGCATCATGGGTAGAGTCTTGTCACATAGCATCGTGGGTCCTGTCACACGGCATCACGTGTGCCATCGTGGGTCTTGTCACACGGCATCATGGGAAGAGCCTGTCTCACAGCATCCTGGGGGAGACATGTCCACACGGCATCATGGGTAGAGTCACGGCATCACGGGTAGAGTCACGGCATCACGGGTAGAGTCTACACACATGGCATCATGGGTAGAGTCACGGCATCATGGGTAGAGTCACGGCATCATGGGTAGAGTCACAGCATCACGGGTAGAGTCTACACACATGGCATCATGGGTAGAGTCACGGCATCACGGGTAGAGTCTACACACACGGCATCATGGGTAGAGACACGGCATCATGGGTAGACTCACGGCATCACGGGTAGAGTCTACACACATGGCATCATGGGTAGAGTCTACACACATGGCATCATGGGTAGAGTTACGGCATCACAGGTAGAGTCATGGCATCATGGGTAGAGTAAGTCTACACACATGGCATCATGGGTCCTGTAACACGGCATCATGGGTAGAGACACCACATCATGGGTAGAGTCACGGCATCACGGGTAGAGTCTACACACAAGGCATCATGGGTAGAGACACGGCATCATGGATAGAGTCTACACACAGGGCATCACGGGTAGAGTCACGGCATCATGGGTAGAGTCACAGCATCATGGGTAGAGTCACGGCATCACGGGTAGAGTCACGGCATCATGGGTAGAGACACGGCATCATGGGTAGAGTCACGGCATCATGGGTAGAGTCACGGCATCATGGGTAGAGTCACGGCATCACGGGTAGAGACACGGCATCATGGGTAGAGTCACGGCATCATGGGTAGAGTCACGGCATCATGGGTAGAGTCTACACACATGGCATCACGGGTAGAGACACGGCATCATGGGTAGAGTCTTGTCACATGGCATCATGGGTCCTGTCACACGGCATCACGTGTGCCATCGTGGGTCTTGTCACACGGCATCATGGGAAGAGTCTACACACATGCACGTGTGGTATCACGGGTCCTGCCACACGGCATCATGGGAAGAGCCTGTCTCACAGCATCATGGGGGAGACATGTCCACACGGCATCATGGGTAGAGTCACGGCATCATGGGTAGAGAGACGGCATCATGGGTAGTGTCTACACACATGTCATAACGGGTAGAGTCACGGCATCATGGGTAGAGTCACGGCATCATGGGTAGAGTCACGGCATCATGGGTAGAGTCTACACACATGGCATCATGGGTAGAGTCACGGCATCATGTGTAGAGTCTACACACATGGCATCACGGGTAGAGTCTACACACATGGCATCAAGGGTAGAGTCTACACACATAGCATCATGGGTAGAGTCACGGCATCATGGGTAGAGTCACGGCATCACGGGTAGAGTCTACACACATGGCATCACGGGTCCTGTCACACGGCATCATGAGAAGAGTCTCTCTTTCCTTCCTTCCTTCCCTCCTTCCTTCCCTCCTTCCTTCCCTCCTTCCCTCCCTCCTTCCTCCTTCCTTCCTTCCTTCCTTCCTTCCTTCCTTCCTTCCTTCCTTCCTTCCTTCCTTCCTTCCTTCCTTCCTTCCTTCCTTCCTTCCTCCTTCCTTCCCTCCTTCCTTCCTCCTTCCTTCCTTCCTTCCTTCCTTCCTTCCTTCCTTCCTTCCTTCCTTCCCTCCTTCCTTCCTTCCTTCCTTCCTTCCTTCCTTCCTTCCTTCCTTCCTTCCTTCCTCTCCTTCCCTCCTTCCTTCCTTCCTTCCTTCCTTCCTTCCTTCCTTCCTTCCTTCCTTCCTTCCTTCCTTCCTTCCTCCTTCCTTCCTTCCTTCCTTCCTTCCTTCCCTCCTTCCTTCCTTCCTTCCTTCCTTCCTCTCCTTCCTTCCTTCTCCTTCCTTCCCTCCTTCCTTCCTTCCTTCCTTCCTTCCCTCCTTCCTTCCTTCCTTCCTTCCTTCCTTCCTTCCTTCCCTCCTTCCTCCTTCCTTCCTTCCTTCCCTCCTTCCTTCCTTCCCTCCTTCCTTCCTTCCTTCCTTCCTTCCTTCCTTCCTTCCTTCCTTCCTCCTTCCTTCCTTCCTTCCTTCCTTCCTTCCTTCCTTCCTTCCCTCCTTCCTTCCTTCCTTCCTTCCTTCCTTCCTTCCTTCCTTCCCTCCTTCCTTCCTTCCTTCCTTCCCTCCTTCCTTCCTTCCTTCCTTCCTTCCTTC
>NW_026843582.1:515000-517500 GCF_030254825.1 Meriones unguiculatus | reverse complement strand
AGGGAAGGAAGGAAGGAGGGAAGGAAGGAAGGAAGGAAGGAGGGAAGGAAGGAAGGAGGGAAGGAAGGAAGGAAGGAAGGAGGGAAGGAAGGAAGGAGGGAAGGAAGGAGGGAAGGAAGGAGGGAAGGAAGGAGGGAAGGAAGGAGGGAGGGAAGGAAGGAAGGAGGGAAGGAAGGAGGGAAGGAAGGAAGGAAGGAAGGAAGGAAGGAGGGAAGGAAGGAGGGAAGGAAGGAGGGAAGGAAGGAGGGAAGGAAGGAAGGAGGGAAGGAAGGAAGGAAGGAAGGAGGGAAGGAAGGAAGGAGGGAAGGAAGGAAGGAAGGAAGGAGGGAAGGAAGGAAGGAGGGAAGGAAGGAGGGAAGGAAGGAAGGAGGGAAGGAAGGAAGGAAGGAAGGAAGGAAGGAAGGAGGGAAGGAAGGAAGGAGGGAAGGAAGGAGGGAAGGAAGGAAGGAGGGAAGGAAGGAAGGAGGGAAGGAAGGAGGGAAGGAAGGAGGGAAGGAAGGAAGGAGGGAAGGAAGGAAGGAAGGAAGGAGGGAAGGAAGGAAGGAGGGAAGGAAGGAGGGAAGGAAGGAGGGAAGGAAGGAGGGAAGGAAGGAGGGAGGGAAGGAAGGAAGGAGGGAAGGAAGGAAGGAGGGAAGGAAGGAGGGAAGGAAGGAGGGAAGGAAGGAAGGAGGGAAGGAAGGAAGGAAGGAAGGAAGGAAGGAAGGAGGGAAGGAAGGAAGGAGGGAAGGAAGGAGGGAAGGAAGGAGGGAAGGAAGGAGGGAAGGAAGGAGGGAGGGAAGGAAGGAAGGAGGGAAGGAAGGAAGGAGGGAAGGAAGGAGGGAAGGAAGGAGGGAAGGAAGGAAGGAGGGAAGGAAGGAAGGAAGGAAGGAAGGAAGGAAGGAAGGAAGGAAGGACACTCAGCCCATCTGAGAAAGTGGACCTTGTCACACATCCTCACCTCAGTGCACACACGCCTGTGACACAGACACACACACAGACACCACACAGACACACACAGACACACACACACAGACACACACACACACAGACACACACAGACACACACAGACACACACACACAGACACACACACACAGACACACACACACAGACACACACACACACAGACACACACACACACAGACACACACACACACAGACACACACACAGACACACACACAGACACACACACACAGACACACACAGACACACACACACAGACACACACACACAGACACACACAGACACACACACAGACACACACAGACACACACACACAGACACACACACACAGACACACACACACAGACACACACACAGACACACACACACAGACACAGACACAGACACACACACACACAGACACACACACACAGACGCACACACAGACACACACACACAGACACAGACACACACACACACAGACACACACAGACACACACACACAGACGCACACACAGACACACAGACACACACACAGACACACACACACACACAGACACACACACACAGACATACACACAGATACACACACACAGACACACACACACAGACGCACACACAGACACACACAGACACACACACACAGACACACACACACAGACACACACACAGACACACACAGACACACACACACAGACACACAGACACACACACACACACACAGACACACACACACAGACACACACAGACACACACACACAGACACACACACACACAGACACTCACAGACACACACACACACACAGACACACACACACACAGACACACAGACACACACACAGACACACACACACAGACACACACACACACAGACACTCACAGACACACACACAGACACACAAAGAAATACACAGAGACAGACACACACACACACAGACACACACACAGACACACACAGATACACACACACACACACACACACAGACACACACACAGACACAGACACACACACAGACACACACACACAGATACACACACAGACACACACAGATACACACACACACACACACACAGACACAGACACACACACAGACACACACACACAGACACAGAGACACACACAGACACACAGGCACACACACAGAGACACAGACACACACACAGAGACACAGACACACACACAGACACACACACAGACACACACACAAACACAGAGACACACACAGACACACAGGCACACACACAGAGACACAGACACACACACAGACACACACACAGACACACACACACAGAGACACACACACAGACACAGACACACAGACACACACAGATACACACACAGACACACACACACAGATACACACACAGATACACACACAGACACACACACAGACACACACACAGACACACACACACAGACACACACACACAGACACACACAGACACACACACACAGACACACAGACATACACACAGACACACACACAGACACAGACACACAGACACAGACACAGACACACACACAGACACAGAGACACACACAGACACACAGGCACACACAGACACACAGACACACACA
>NW_026843582.1:505000-510000 GCF_030254825.1 Meriones unguiculatus | reverse complement strand
AGAATGTGAAGAGGAAGAAAAGGAAGAAGAGAAAGGAAGAGGAGGAACTAGAAGAGGAGGAAGAGAAAGAAGAGGAAGAATAAAGAGAACAGGAACAAGAGGAGAAAGGGGAAGAAGGGGAAGAAAAGGAAAAAAAGAAGGAGAAGAAGAGGAAGAAGATGGAGAAGAATGTGTAGAAGAGAAAGAAGAAGAAAAGGAAGAAGAGGGAGAGGAAGTAGAAGAGGAAGAAAAAGAAGAAGAGGAAGCTGAAAAAGAGGAAAAGGAAGAAGAAGAGGAAAAAGAAGAGGAAGAGGAGGAAAAAGGAAGAGGAAGAATAAGAGGAAAAAGAAGAGGAGGAAAAAGGAAGAGGAGGAAGAGGCAGAGGAAGAAGTGGAAGAAGAGAAGAAGAAGAGATAGAATAAGAGGAGGAAGAGGAGAAAGGAAGAGAGGTAGAAGGAGAGGAAGAAGAGGAAGAAGGAGAGGAATAACACTAGGAAGAGGAAGAAGTAGAGGAAGAAGGAGAAAAACAGGAAGAAAAAGGAGAAAGAGGAATTTGACGAAAAAGAGGAAGGAGAAGAGGAGGAAGGAGACAAAAAAGGAGTAGAAGAGGAAGAATAAGATGAAGAGAAACAAAAGAAAGAAGAGAAAGAAAAAGATGAGGAAGAATAGGAAAAAGAGGAGGAGGAAGTGGAAGAGGAAGAAGAACGAGAAGAGGTAGAAGAAGAGGAAGAAAAAGAGGAAGAGGAATAAAAGGAAGAAGTGGAAGGAGAAGATAAATAGGAATCAGAGGAAGAGGAAGAAGAAGAGGAAGAAGCACAAGAAAAGGAAGAAGAGGAAGTAGAAGAAGACAAAGAGGAAGAAGGAGAAGAAAAAAAGGAGGAGGAAGCAGAAGAAGGGGAAGAAGGGGAGGAAGAGGAAGTAGAAGACGAAAAAGAGAAAGAAGAGGAGGGAAAAGGAGAAGAGGAAGAAGTGGAGGAAAAGGAAAAGAGGAAGAAGAAGCAGAACCAAAAGAGGAAGAGGAAGAAGTGGAAGAAGATGAAGAGGAGGAAGAGAAGGAAGAGGAAGGGGAATAAGGACAGGAAGAAGAAGAGGGAGAATAGGGGATGGAGAGGAATTGGGTGGAAGAATAAGAAAAAGAGGAGGAAGAGGAATTGGGAAAGAGGAAGAAGAGTAGGAAGTGGAGATGACGAAGAGGAAGAAGAACGAGAGGATGAAAAGAAGAGGAGGAAGAGGAAGAGAAAGAAGAGGAGGAAGAGTAAGAAAAAGAGGAATAGGAAAAAGAAGAAGATGATGATGAAGAAGAGATAGAAGAGGAGGAAGAGGAAGAAGAGAAGAAAGAAGAGTAAAAAAAGGAGGAAGAAGAGGAAAAAGAAGAGGAAGAAGAGGAGGAAGATGAGGAATTGTGGAAGAGAAAGAAAATGAGGAGGAAGCAGGAGAAGAAGGAGAGGAAGAGGAAGAGGAAGGTGAGGAGGGGAAGAAGAGGAAGAAGAGGAAGAAGAGGAGGAAGAGGAAGAAGAGGAATGGGAAAAAGGAAGAAGACAAGGAGGAAGCGGGAGAAGAGGGAGAGGAAGGAGAGTAAGAAGACAAAGAGGAAGAGGAAGGAGAGGAGGGGAAAAAGAGGAGGAAGAGGAAGATGAAGAAGAGGAGAAAGAAGAGTAAGAAAAAGAGGAAGAAGAAGAGCAAAAAGAGGAAGATGATGAAGAGGTAGAAGAGGAGAAAGAGGTTGAAGAAGAGGATGGAGAGGAATTGGGAGGAAGAAGAGTAAGACAAAGAGGAGAAGAGGAAGAAAAAAAGGAATATGATGAAGAAGAGGTAGAAGAGGAAGAAGAACAGGAAAAAGAGGAAGACGAAACAAAGAATAAGAAAAAGAGGAGGAAGAAGAGACAGGAGAGGAGGAAGAGGAAGAAGAGGAATTGGGGAAGAGGAAGAAGACAAGGATGAAGCGGGAAAAGACAGAGGAAAAAGAGGAAGAAGACCAGGAGGAAACGGAAAGAGGAGGGGAAAAAGAGAAGAAAGACGAGCAAGAAAAAGAGGAGGAAGAAGAGGAAAAAGAAGAGGAAGATGATGAAGAAGAGGTAGAAGAGGAAGAAGAAGAGGAAGGAGAGGAAGAAAATGAAGAAGAGAAATTGGGGAAGAGGAAGAAGATGAGGAGGAGTTGAGAGAAGAAGGATAGGAAGAAGATGAAGTAGAAGAGGAAGGAGAGGAGGAAGAGGAAGAAGAGAAGGAAGAAGAGCAAAAAAAGAGGAGGAAGAAGAGGAAAAAGAAGAGGAAGATGATGAAGAAGAGGTAGAAGAGAAAGAAGAAGAGGATGGAGAGGAGGAAGAGCAAGAAGAGGAATTGGGGAAGAGGAAGAAGAGCAGAAAATGGGAGAAGACGAAGAGGAAGAAGAGGAGGGGAAGAAAAGGATGAAGAGGAAGAGGAAGAAGAGGAGGAAGAAGAATAAGAGAAAGAGGAGGAAGAAGAGGAAGATGATGAAGAGATAGAAGAGGAAGAAGAACAGGAAAAAGAGGAAGAGGAAGAAGAAACAAAGAATAAGAAAAAGAGGAGGAAGAAGAGGAAGGAGAGGAGGAAAAGGAAGAGGAATTGGGGAAGAGGAAGAAGACGAGGAGGAAGTGGGAAAAGACAGAGAGGAAAGAGAGGAAGAAGATGAAGAGGAAGGAGAGGAGGAAGATGAAGAAGAGGAATTGGAGAAGAGGAAGAAGACAAGGAGGAAGCGGGAGAAGACAAAGAGGTAGGAGAGGAAGAAGATGAGGAGGAAGCAGAAGGAGAGAAGGGGAAGAAGAGAAAGAAGAAGAGTAAAAAAAGAGGAGGAAGAAGAGGAAGATGATGAAGAAGAGGTAGAAGAGGAAGAAGAACAGGAAAAAGAGGAAGAGGAAGAAGAAAAGAAGAATAAGAAAATGAGGAGGAAGAGGAAGAAGAGGAGAAAGAGGAAGAAGAGGAGGAAGAGGAAGAAGAAGGGGAAGGAGGGAAGGAAGATGAAGAAGAGAAAAAAGAGGAAGAGGAAGAAGACAAGGAGGAAGTGGGAGAAGACAAAGAGGAAGGAGAGGAAGAAGACGAAGAAGAAGTGGAAGGAGAGGAGAAGATGAGGAAGAGGAAGAAGAGGAGGAAGAAGAGAAGGAAGAAGAGTAAGAAAAAGAGGAAGATGATGAAGAAGAGGTAGAAGAGGAAGAAGAAGAGGAAGATGAAGAAGAGGAATTGGGGAAGTGGAAGAAGACGAGGAGGAAGTGGGAGAGGAAGGAGACGAAGAGGAAGAGGAAGGAGAGGAGGGGAAGAAGAAAAGGAAGAGAAAGAAGAAGAGTAAGAAAAAGAGGAGGAAAAAGAAGAGGAAGATGAAGAAGAGGAGGAAGAGGATGGAGAGGAATCGGGAGGAAGAAGAGGAAGAAAAAGAGGAAGATGATGAAGAAGAGGTAGAGAGGAAGAAGAACAGGAAAAAGAGCGAGAGAAAGAAGAAAGGAAGAATAAGAAAATGAGGAGAAAGAGGAAGAAGAGAAGGAAGGAGAGGAGAAAAAGGAGGGGAAGAAGAAGGAGGAAGAAGAAGAAGAGGAGGAAGCAGGAGAGGAAGAGGAAGAGGAAGAAGAGGAGGGGAGGGGAAGAAGAGGAGGAAGAAGTGGAGAAAGAGGAAGAGGAAGAAGGAGAAAGCAGAGGAGGAAGAGGAAGAAGAGGAATTGAGGAAGAAGAAGTCAAGGAGGAAGCAGGAGAGGAAGGAGAGGAGGGAAAGAGGAAGAGGAAGGAGAGGAGGAAGAGGAAGAAGAGAAATTGGGGAAGAGGAAGAAGACGAGGAGGAAGCGGGAGAGGAAGGAGAGGAAGGAGATGCAGAGGAAGAGGAAGGAGAGGATGGGAAGAAGAGGAGGAAGAGGAAGAGGAAGAAAACAAGGAAGAAGAGTAAGAAAAAGGAGGAAGAGGAAAAAGAAGAGGAAGATGAAGAGGAGGAGGAAGAGGATGGAGAGGAACTGGGAGAAAGAAGAGGAAGAAAAAGAGGAAGAAAAAGAGGAAGATGATGAAGAAGAGGAAGAAGAATGGGAAGAAGAGGAAGAAGAGGAAAAAGAGGAAGAGGAAGAAGAAAAGAAGACTAAGGAAAAGAGGAGGAAGAGGAAGAAAAAGAGGAAGGAGAGGAGGAAGAGGAAGAAGAAGAGGAGGAAGCAGGAGAGGATGGAGAAGAGGAAGAAGAGGAAGAGGAAGAAGAAGGAGAGGAGGGGAAGAGGAGGAAGAGGAAGAAAAAGAGGAAGGAGAGGAGGAAGAGGAAGAAGAAGAGGAGGAAGCAGGAGAGGAAGGAGAAGAAGAGGAAGAAGATGAAGAGGAAGAGGAAGGAGAGGAGGAAGAAGAGGAGAAAGAGGAAGAAGAGGAAGGAGAGGAGGAAGAGGAAGAGGAAGAGGAAGAAGAAGAGGAAGGAGAGGAGGAAGAGGAAGAGGAAGTAGAGGAGGAAGAGGAAGGAGAGGAGGGGAAGAGGAGGAAGAGGAAGAGGGAAGGAGAGGAGGAAGAGGAAGAGGAAGTAGGGGACCCGCTCCCGGAAGCAACCCGGAAGCCCCCCCAGCCGCCTCACACGCCCAGGGACGAGGGGGGGAGGGGGGAGCGTCTGCGCGTGCACGGCCCCTCCCCCTCCCCCTCCCCTCCCCCTCCCCCCGGGGGGGCGGTCCTCACCGGGCACGTCCACGCCCATCAGGGAGAGGACGTTGACGGCGAACACGGGGAGCCAGCAGGCGGCGTTGGCCATCACGATGCACAGGAAGCGCCTGGCCAGGGCCAGGTCCCTGCGCACGCGCCGTCTCACCTCCGCCGCGGCCGCCGCCGACCTCCGGATGGACCAGAACATGGCGACGTAGGACGCCAGGACGGTGAGGAAGGCCAGGAGGTTCACACCTGCGGGGGGGGGGGGGGAGGGGGAGGGGGAGGGGGAGGGGGTCACGGGTCACGCCCGGCGCCCCCACCCCCACCCCCGGGTGTGAACCGGGACACAGCCGCGCGGACACGCGTGCGACGGGGTGTCCCCTCCCCTCCCCTCCTCCCTCCCCCCTCCTCCCCTC
>NW_026843582.1:455000-500000 GCF_030254825.1 Meriones unguiculatus | reverse complement strand
GGATACATATAAAAATATAGGAGACGTATAGGATATCAATACAGAGCATAGGGGACATATGGGATATATATACAGAACATAGGGGACCTATAGGATACATGTAAAAATATAGGAGACGTATAGGATATCAATACAGAGCATAGGGGACATATAGGCCATATAGAGATCATAGGGGACATATAGAATATACATAGAGAACATAGGGGACATATAGAGTATATACACAGATCATAGGGGACATATAAATGCACATATAGGACACAGGGAACACGTAGAAGACATATACAGGACATGGAGGACATCTAGAATATATATATATATGTACATATCCAGAATATAAGGACCATACAGAGAACATATACAATATATACGGACTATGTAGAATGTGTAAAATATATCTAGACTATAGGGAACATATAGAGAATATATATACAGAAGAGAGAGGATACAGAGAACAGAGAAAATATATACAGTAAATAGAGAGAAGATGTAGACAATATAGACACTATATACAACATATGGAGACTATAGGAACATATAGGATATACACAGAATATACAGAACATATGTGATATGCACACAGAGGGGAGAGGTCACATGCACATATAGAATAGAGACAGAACATGCACAGTATTTGGTAAATGCATAGATTATATATGTAAGGTGTTGGAAACATATAGAATATGCATATAGAGTATGTATAGAGATCCAGAAAATAGAGAACATATCTACGGACGATGGAGAACATAGAGGGTCTGTATGTAGGGAGTATGTATAGAAGAGAGGGGGGATATTTAGAGAATGCATAGAGAGAACATATGTGAAGAGAGAATAAATGTATACCGAATGTATAGAATATGTGTATGTGGAATGGAACATATAAAATACATATGCAGAAATTAGGGGACATATAGAATGTACATACGGAAGACAGGGGACACACAGAATGTATATACAAAACATAGGGACATGTAGGACATATATACAGAAATTAGGGGACACAGAGAATGTACATACAGAACACAGGGGACATATAGGAATATATATATATCATAGGGAACGTATAGGAGATACATACTGAACACAGGTGACATATAGAATATATGCATACAGCGTAGGGGGAAATATAGAATGTTCATATATACCACACGGGATGTATAGGATATATAGAGAGAACTGGGAGACGTAGAGAATAACTATACAGAAGATAGGGGACATATAGGATATATATACAGAACACAGGGGCCGTAGAGAATAAATATACAGAAGATAGGGGACATATAGGACATATACAGAACATATAGGATATGCATATATATAGATATAGAGAATATAGGGGACCTATAGGATGCATATACAGAACATAGGAGACAAATAAGATCTATACAGAAGATAGGGGACATATAGGACATCTATACAGAAAGGGGGACATACAGGATATCTATACAGAGCATAGGGAACCTATACGATATATATATACAGAGCATAGGGGACACAGAGAACATATATACAGAACATAGGGGACATAGTGTGTGTGTGTGTATATATATATACAGACATCTAGAATATCTATACAGAACACAGGGAATAGAGGGGACATATAGAATATATACATAACACAGGGTGCCTATAGATATACATAGAGAACATAGGAAACATATAGAATGTACATAGGGAACACAGGGGACATCTAGAACACATATTCAAAACACAGGGGACATCTAGAACACATATATACACACATATATACATATATATATAATATATACACATATATACACATATATATACATATATGACCATATAGAGGACATAGAGGATATAGATGATATAGAGACGATAGGCAACAGATATGCACAACATATAGAAAACATATAGAATCTAGAGAACATAAATAATGCGCATATAGAGAACAGAGGTAATATTCATAGAGAGAACATACAGAGAACGTATACAATATAGAGTAAGGACATAGAGTATATATATATAGTATCTATAGAAAGAACATATACAGAATATAGAGGATACAGACAGAATATGGGGAACAAACACAATATATAGAAAATATAGGGACATAGATTATGTATAGAATAGAGAGGGGATATACAGAGAATGTATAGAGAGAACATGCAGAGAGAGAAGGAATATGGAATATATATAGAGTATATGTAGAATAGGACAAATACAATACATAGAATTTATAAAATATATACTGAGAATATACAGTCTATATATGCTCTATATAGTCTCGCTATATAATAGGATACATCGTGCCTATAGACTATACAGTGTACTACAGAACATAAAGAATATATATGAAAGAGATACAGACTACATAGAAGAGAGAAAGAGAATATAAAGATTACACACAGAGAATATAGAAGATATATAGAACATAGATTATAGAGAATATGTAGACTATATAGAATATATATGGTATATACATAGAGAGAGAATATATAGACGGTATATAAAATACACAGTTTATGTACAATAGAATATATAGAATATGTACATATAGAAAATCTAGAGAACAAATGGAATATATAGAAAAATATAGAACATATATAGAGAGTATAGACTATATAGAATACATAGACGGTATAGAATATATAAAATACATGGACTAAAGATTATACAGAATATATATCGACTACATGGAATATGGACTCAATAGAATATATATAAACTACATATATAGAATACATAGACTACATAGACCATATAGACTGTATGGAATGCATAGAATATATACAGTCTCTATAGAATATAGACTCTATAGAATATATGTAGACTACATATATAGAATACGTAGACTATATATAGACCATATAGACTGTATAGAATGAATAGAATATATACAGACTGTATAGAATATGCACTATAGAATATATAGAGACTACGTGGAATATAGACTCTATAGAATATATATAAACTACATATATAGAATACATAGACTATATATAGAACATATAGACTGTATAGAATGAATAGAATATATACAGACTCTATAGAATATAGACTCTATAGAATAGATAGAGACTACATGGAATATAGACTCTATAGAATATATATAAACTACATATATAGAATACGTAGACTATATATAGAACATAAAGACTGGATAGAATGAATAGAATATATACAGACTATAGAATATAGACTCTATAGAATATATAGAGACTACATGGAATATAGACTCTATAGAATATATATAAACTACATATATAGAATATGTAGACTATATATAGACTATATAGACTGTATAGAATGAATAGAATATATACAGACTCTATAGAATATGCACTATAGAATAGATAGGGACTACATAAAATATAGACGCTATAAAATATAAAAACTCATATAGAATACGTAGACTATATATAGAACATATAGACTGTATAGAATGAATAGAATATATACAGACTCTATAGAATATAGACTCAATAGAATATAGACTACATGGAATATAGACTCTATAGAATATATATAAACTACATATATAGAATTCCTAGACTATATATAGAACATATAGACTGTATAGAATGAATAGAATATATACAGACTCTATAGAATATAGACTCTATAGAATAGATAGAGACTACATGGAATATAGTATAGAATATATATAAATATATATAAACTACATATATAGAATACGAAGACTATATATAGACCATATAGACTGTATAGAATGAATAGAATATATACAGACTGTATAGAATATGCACTATAGAATATATAGAGACTACATGGAATATAGACTATAGAATATATAAACTACATATATAGAATACGTAGACTATATATAGACCATATAGACTGTATAGAATGAATAGAATATATACAGACTGTATAGAATATGCACTATAGAATATATAGAGACTACATGGAATATAGACTCTATAGAATATAAACTACATATATAGAATACATAGACTATATATAGAACATATAGACTGTATAGAATGAATAGAATATATACAGACTCTATAGAATATAGACTCTATAGAATAGATAGAGACTACATGGAATATAGACTCTATAGAATATATATAAACTACATATATAGAATACGTAGACTATATATAGAACATATAGACTGTATAGAATGAATAGAATATATACAGACTCTATAGAATATAGACTCTATAGAATAGATAGAGACTACATGGAATATAGACTCTATAGAATATATATAAACTACATATATAGAATTCCTAGACTATATATAGAACATATAGACTGTATAGAATGAATAGAATATATACAGACTATAGAATATAGACTCTATAAAATAGAGAGAGACTACATGGAATATAGACTCTATAGAATATATATAAACTACATATATAGAATATGTAAACTATATATAGAACATATAGACTGTATAGAATGAATAAAATATATACAGACTCTATAGAATATAGACTCAATAGAATATAGACTACATAAAATATAGACTCTATAGAATATATATAAACTACATATATAGAATATGTAAACTATATATAGACCATATAGACTGTATAGAATGAATAAAATATATACAGAGTCTATAGAATATAGACTCAATAGAATATAGACTACATGGAATATAGACTCTATAGAATATATATAAACTACATATATAGAATACGTAGACTATATATAGAACATTTAGACTGGATAGAATGAATAGAATATATACAGACTCTATAGAATATAGACTCTATAGAATATATAGAGACTACATGGAATATAGACTCTATAGAATATATATAAACTACATATATAGAATACGTAGACTATATATACACTATATAGACTGTATAGAATGAATAGAATATATACAGACTGTATAGAATATGCACTATAGAATAGATAGGGACTACATGGAATATAGACGCTATAAAATATATAAACTACATATATAGAATACGTAGACTGTATATAGACCATATAGACTGTATAGAATGAATAGAATATATACAGACTGTATAGAATATGCACTATAGAATAGATAGAGACTACATGGAATATAGACTCTAGAGAATATATAAACTACATATATAGAATACGTAGACTATATATAGACCATATAGACTGTATAGAATGAATAGAATATATACAGACTTTATAGAATATAGACTCTATAGAATATATAGGGACTACATGGAATATAGACGCTATAAAATATATAAACTACATATATAGAATATGTAGACTACATATAGAACATATAGACGGTATAGAATGAATACAATATATACAGACTGTATAGAATATGCACTATAGAATATATAGAGACTACATGGAATATAGACTCTATAGAATATATAAACTACACATATAGAATACGTAGACTATATATAGACCATATAGACTGTATAGAATGAATAGAATATATACAGACTCTATAGAATATAGACTCAATAGAATAGATAGAGACTACATGGAATATAGACTCTATAGAATATATATAAACTACATATATAGAATACGTCGACTATCTATAGAACATATAGACTGTATAGAATGAATAGAATATATACAGACTCTATAGAATATAGACTCTATAGAATATATGGAGACTACATGGAATATAGACTCTATAGAATATATATAAACGACATATATAGAATACGTAGACTATATATAGAACATATAGACTGTATAGAATGAATAGAATATATACAGACTCTATAGAATATAGACTCTATAGAATATATGGAGACTACATGGAATATAGACTCTATAGAATATATATAAACTAAATATATAGAATACGTAGACTATATATAGACCATATAGACTGTGTAGAATGAATAGAATATATACAGACTCTATAGAATATAGACTCTATAGAATATATAGAGACTACATGGAATATAGACTCTGTAGAATATATATAAACTACATATATATAATACATAGACTATATATAGACCATAAAGACTGTATAAAATACATAGAATATATACAGACTGTATAGAATATAGACTCTATAGAATATATACAGACTATATGGAATATAGACTCTATAGAATATAAAAATTACATATATAGAATTCGTAGACTATATATAAACCATATAGACTGTATAGAATGAATATAATATATACAGACTCTATAGAATATAGACTGTATAGAATAATAGAGACTACTTGGAATATAGACTCTGTAGAATTTATATAAACTACATATATAGAATAGGTAGACTATATATAGACAACATAGACTGTATAGAATGAATAGAATATATACAGACTCTATAGAATATAGTCTCTATAGAATATATATAGACTACATGGAATAAAGACTCTAGAGAATATATAAACTACATATATAGAATACATAGACTATATATAGACCATATAGACTGTATAGAATACATAGAATATATACAGACTCTATAGAATATAGACTCTATAGAATGTATAGAGACTACATGGAATATAGACTGTGTAGAATATATATAAACTACCTATATAGAATACGTAGACTATATATAGACCATATAGACCGTATGGAATACATAGAATATATACAGACTCTATAGAATATAGACTCAATAGAATATATAGAGACTACATGGAATATAGACTCTAAATATACATAAACTACATATATAGAATACGTAGAATATATATACACCATATAGACCGAATAGACTGTACAGAATGAATAGAATATATACAGACTCTATATAATATAGACTATAGAATATATAGAGACTACATGGAATATAGACTCTGTAGAATATATATAAACTACATATATAGAATACGCAGACTATATATAGACCATATAGACTGTGTAGAATGAATAGAATATATACAGACTCAATAGAATATAGACTATATATAGACCATATAGACTGTATAGAATACATAGAATATATACAGACTGTATAGAATATAGACTCTATAGAATATATAGAGACTACATGGAATATAGAATCTAGAGAATATATAAACTACATATATAGAATACGTAGACTATATATAGACCACATAGACTGTATAGAATGAATAGAATATATACAGACTCTATAGAACATAGACTCTATAGAATATATAGAGACTACATGGAATATAGACTCTGTAGAATATATATAAACTACATATATAGAATAGGTAGACTATATATAGACCATATAGACTGTGTAGAATGAATAGAACATATACAGACTCTATAGAATATAGACTCTATAGAATGTATAGAGACTACATGGAATATAGACTGTGTAGAATATATATAAACTACATATATAGAATACTTAGACTATATATAGACCATATAGACTGTGTAGAATGAATAGAATATAAACAGACTATATAGAATATAGACTCTATAAAATATATAGAGACTACATGGAATATAGACTCTGTAGAATATATATAAACTACATATATAGAATAATAGACTATATATAGACCATATAGACTGTATAAAATACATAGAATATATACAGACTGTAGAGAATTGGGACTCTATAGAATATATAGAGACTACATGGCATACAGACTCTATAGAACATATAAACTACATATATAGAATGGGTATACTATATATAGACCATATAGACCATATAGACTGTATAGAAAGAACAGAATATATACAGACTCTATAGAATACTCTATAGAATATAGACTCTATAGAATATAGAGAGACTGCATGGAATATAGACTGTATAGAATATATATAAACTACATATATAGAATAGGTAGACTATATATAGACCACATAGACTGTATAGAATGAATAGAATATATACAGACTCTATAGAATATAGACTCTATAGAATATATATAGACTACATGGAATATAGACTCTAGAGAATATATAAACTACATATATAGAATACATACACTATATAGAGACTATATAGACAATATAGACTGTATAGAATGAATAGAATATATACAGACTCTATGGAATATAGACTCTATAGAATATATATAGACTACATGGAATATAGAGTCTATAGAATATATATAAACTACATATATAGAATAATAGACTATATATAGACCATATAGACTGTATAGAATACATAGAATATATACAGACTCTATAGAATATAGACTCAATAGAATATATAGAGACTACATGGAATATAGACTTTAAAGAATATATAAACTACCTATATAGAATATGTAGACTATATATAGACCATATAGACCATATACACTGTATAGAATGAACACAATATATACAGACTCTATAGAATATAGACTCTATAGAATATATACAGACTATATGGAATATAGACTCTATAGAATATAAAAATTACATATATAGAATTCGTAGACTATATATAAACCATATAGACTGTATAGAATGAATATAATATATACAGACTCTATAGAATATAGACTGTATAGAATATATAGAGACTACTTGGAATATAGACTCTGTAGAATTTATATAAACTACATATATAGAATAGGTAGACTATATATAGACAACATAGACTGTATAGAATGAATAGAATATATACAGACTCTATAGAATATAGTCTCTATAGAATATATATAGACTACATGGAATAAAGACTCTAGGGAATATATAAACTACATATATAGAATACATAGACTATATATAGACCATATAGACTGTATAGAATACATAGAATATATACAGACTCTATAGAATATAGACTCTATAGAATGTATAGAGACTACATGGAATATAGACTGTGTAGAATATATATAAACTACCTATATAGAATACGTAGACTATATATAGACCATATAGACCGTATGGAATACATAGAATATATACAGACTCTATAGAATATAGACTCAATAGAATATATAGAGACTACATGGAATATAGACTCTAAATATACATAAACTACATATATAGAATACGTAGAATATATATACACCATATAGACCGAATAGACTGTACAGAATGAATAGAATATATACAGACTCTATAGAATATAGACTCTATAGAATATATAGAGACTACATGGAATATAGACTCTATAGAATATATATAAACTACATATATAGAATACATACACTATATATAGACCATATAGACTGTATAGAATGAATAGAATATATACAGACTCTATAGAATATAAACTCTATAGAATATATAGAGACTGCATGGAATATAGACTTTATAGAATATACATAAAGTACATATATAGAATACGTAGACTACATAGACAATATAGACTGTACAGAATGAATAGAATATATACAGACTCTATATAATATAGACTATAGAATATATAGAGACTACATGGAATATAGACTCTGTAGAATATATATAAACTACATATATAGAATACGCAGACTATATATAGACCATATAGACTGTGTAGAATGAATAGAATATATACAGACTCAATAGAATATAGACTATATATAGACCATATAGACTGTATAGAATACATAGAATATATACAGACTGTATAGAATATAGACTCTATAGAATATATAGAGACTACATGGAATATAGAATCTAGAGAATATATAAACTACATATACAGAATACGTAGACTATATATAGACCACATAGACTGTATAGAATGAATAGAATATATACAGACTCTATAGAACATAGACTCTATAGAATATATAGAGACTACATGGAATATAGACTCTGTAGAATATATATAAACTACATATATAGAATAGGTAGACTATATATAGACCATATAGACTGTGTAGAATGAATAGAACATATACAGACTCTATAGAATATAGACTCTATAGAATGTATAGAGACTACATGGAATATAGACTGTGTAGAATATATATAAACTACATATATAGAATACTTAGACTATATATAGACCATATAGACTGTGTAGAATGAATAGAATATAAACAGACTATATAGAATATAGACTCTATAAAATATATAGAGACTACATGGAATATAGACTCTGTAGAATATATATAAACTACATATATAGAATAATAGACTATATATAGACCATATAGACTGTATAAAATACATAGAATATATACAGACTGTAGAGAATTGGGACTCTATAGAATATATAGAGACTACATGGCATACAGACTCTATAGAACATATAAACTACATATATAGAATGGGTATACTATATATAGACCATATAGACCATATAGACTGTATAGAAAGAACAGAATATATACAGACTCTATAGAATACTCTATAGAATATAGACTCTATAGAATATAGAGAGACTGCATGGAATATAGACTGTATAGAATATATATAAACTACATATATAGAATAGGTAGACTATATATAGACCACATAGACTGTATAGAATGAATAGAATATATACAGACTCTATAGAATATAGACTCTATAGAATATATATAGACTACATGGAATATAGACTCTAGAGAATATATAAACTACATATATAGAATACATACACTATATAGAGACTATATAGACAATATAGACTGTATAGAATGAATAGAATATATACAGACTCTATGGAATATAGACTCTATAGAATATATATAGACTACATGGAATATAGAGTCTATAGAATATATATAAACTACATATATAGAATAATAGACTATATATAGACCATATAGACTGTATAGAATACATAGAATATATACAGACTCTATAGAATATAGACTCAATAGAATATATAGAGACTACATGGAATATAGACTTTAAAGAATATATAAACTACCTATATAGAATATGTAGACTATATATAGACCATATAGACCATATACACTGTATAGAATGAACACAATAAATACAGACTCTATAGAATATAGACTCAATAGAATATATAGAGACTACATGGAATATAGACTTTAAAGAATATATAAACTACCTATATAGAATACGTAGACTATATATAGACCATATAGACTGTATAGAATGAATAGAATATATACAGACTCTATAGAATATAGACTCAATAGAATATATAGAGACTACATGGAATAAAGACTCTATAGAATATATAAACTACATATATAGAACACGTAGACTATATATAGACCATATAGACTGTGTAGAATGAATAGAACATATACAGACTCTATAGAATATAGACTCTATAGAATGTATAGAGACTACATGGAATATAGACTGTGTAGAACATATATAAACTACATATACAGAATACATAGACTATATAGACCATATAGACTGTATGGAATACATAGAATATATACAGACTCTATAGAATATAGACTCAATAGAATATATAGAGACTACATAGAATATAAACTATAGAATATATAAACTACATATATAGAATACATACACTTTATATAGACCATATAGCCTGTATAGAATAAATAGAATATACACAGACTCTATAGAATATAGACTCTATAGAATATATATAGACTACATGGAATATAGACTCTAGAGAATATATAAACTACATATATAGAATACATACACTATATAGAGACTATATAGACAATATAGTCTGTATAGAATGAATAGAATATATACACACTCTATGGAATATACACTCTATAGAATATATATAGACTACATGGAATATAGAGTCTATAGAATATATATAAACTGCATACATAGAATACATAGACTATATATAGACCATATAGACTGTATAGAATACATAGAATATATACAGACTCTATAGAATATAGACTCTATAGAATATATAGAGACTACATGGAATATAGAATCTAGAGAATATACAAACTACATATATAGAATACGTAGACTATATATAGACCACATAGACTGTATAGAATGAATAGAATATATACAGACTCTATAGAACATAGACTCTATAGAATATATAGAGACTACATGGAATATAGACTCTGTAGAATATATATAAACTACATATATAGAATAGGTAGACTATATATAGACCATATAGACTGTGTAGAATGAATAGAACATATACAGACTCTATAGAATATAGACTCTATAGAATGTATAGAGACTACATGGAATATAGACTGTGTAGAATATATATAAACTACATATATAGAATACGTAGATTATTTATAGACCATATAGACTGTGTAGAATGAATAGAATATATACAGACTATATAGAATATAGACTCTATAGAATATATAGAGACTACATGGAATATAGACTCTGTAGAATATATATAAACTACATATATAGAATAATAGACTATATATAGACCATATAGACTGTATAAAATACATAGAATATATACAGACTGTAGAGAATTGGGACTCTATAGAATATATAGAGACTACATGGCATACAGATTCTATAGAACATATAAACTACATATGTAGAATGGGTATACTATATGTAGACCATATAGACCATATAGACTGTATAGAAAGAATAGAATATATACAGACTCTATAGAATACTCTATAGAATATAGACTCTATAGAATATAGAGAGACTGCATGGAATATAGACTGTATAGAATATATATAAACTACATATATAGAATAGGGAGACTATATATAGACCACATAGACTGTATAGAATGAATAGAATATATACAGACTCTATAGAATATAGACTCTATAGAATATATATAGACTACATGGAATATAGACTCTAGAGAATATATAAACTACATATATAGAATACATACACTATATAGAGACTATATAGACAATATAGACAGTATAGAATAAATAGAATATATGCACACTCTATGGAATATAGACTCTATAGAATATATATAGACTACATGGAATATAGAGTCTATAGAATATATATAAACTGCATATATAGAATACATAGACTATATATAGACCATATAGACTGTATAGAATACATAGAATATATACAGACTCTATAGAATATAGACTCAATAGAATATATAGAGACTACATGGAATATAGACTCTAGAGAATATATAAACTACATATATGGAATACATGGACTATATAGACCATATAGACTGTATGGAATACATAGAATATATACAGACTCTATAGAATATAGACTGAATAGAATATATAGAGACTACATGGAATATAGACTCTAAAGAATATATAAACTACCTATATAGAATACGTAGACTATATATAGACCATATAGACTGTATGGAATGAATAGAATATATACAGACTCTATAGAATATAGACTCAATAGAATATATAGAGACTACATGGAATATAGACTCTATAGAATATAAAAACTACATATATAGAATACATACACTATATATAGACCATATAGACTGTATAGAATGAATAGAATATATACAGACTCTATAGAATATAGACTAAATAGAATATATAGAGACTACATGGAATATAGACTCTATAGAATATATATACACTAAATATATAGAATACGTAGACTATATATAGACCATATACACTGTGTAGAATGAATAGAATATATACAGACTATATAGAATATAGACTCTATAGAATATATAGAGACTACATGGAATATAGACTCTGTAGAATATATATAAACTACATATATAGAATACGTAGACTATATATAGACCATTTAGACTGTATAAAATACATAGAATATATACAGACTGCATAGAATATAGACTATAGAATATATACAGACTATATGGAATATAGACTCTATAGAATATAAAAACTACATATATAGAATACGTAGACTACATATAGACCATATAGACCATATAGCCTGTATAGAATGAATAGAATATATACAGACTCTATAGAATATAGACTCTATAGAATATATATAGACTACATGGAATATAGACTCTAGAGAATATATAAACTACATATATAGAATACACACACTATATAGAGACTATATAGACAATATAGATTGTATAGAATGAATAGAATATATATACACTCTATGGAATATAGACTCTATTGAATATATATAGACTACATGGAATATAGAGTCTATAGAATATATATAAACTGCATATATATAATACATAGACTATATATAGACCATATAGACTGTATAGAATACATAGAATATATACAGACTCTATAGAATATAGACTCTATAGAATGTATAGAGACTACATGGAATATAGACTGTGTACAATATATATAAACTACATATATAGAATACGTAGACTATATATAGACCATATAGACTGTATAAAATACATAGAATATATACAGATTGTATAGAATATAGACTCTATAGAATATATAGAGACTACATGGAATACAGACTCTATAGAATATATAAACTACATACATAGAATAGGTAGACTATATATAGACCACATAGATTTTATAGAATGAATTGAATATATGCAGACTCTATAGAATATAGACTCTATAGAATATATATAGACTACATGGAATATAGACTCTAGAGAATATATAAACTCCATATATAGAATACATACACTATATAGAGACTATATAGACAATATAGACTGTATAGAATGAATAGAATATATATACACTCTGGAATATAGACTCTATAGAATATATATAGACTACATGGAATATATAGTCTATAGAATATATACAAACTACATATATAGAATACATAGACTATATATAGACCATATAGACTGTATAGAATACATAGAATATATACAGACTCTATAGAATATAGACTCAATAGAATATATAGATACTACATGGAATAGACTCTAGAGAATATATAAACTACATATATAGAATACATAGACTATATAGACCATATAGACTGTATGGAATACATAGAATATATACAGACTCTATAGAATATAGACTCAATAGAATATATAGAGACTACATGGAATATAGGCTCTATAGAATATATAAACTACATATATAGAATACGTAGACTATATATAGACCACATAGACTGTATAGAATGTATAGAATATATACATACAGTATAGAATATAGACTCTATAGAATATATAGAGACTACATGGAATACAGATTCTATAAAATATATAAACTACATATATAGAATAGGTGGACTATATATAGACCACATAGACTGTATAGAATGAATAGAATATATACAGACTCTATAGAATATAGTCTCTATAGAATATATATAGACTACATGAAATAAAGACTCTAGAGAATATATAAACTACATATATAGAATACATAGACTATATATAGACCATATAGACTGTATAGAATACATAGAATATATACAGACTCTATAGAATATAGACTCAATAGAATATATTGAGACTACATGGAATATAGACTCTATAGAATATAAAAACTACATAATATAGAATACATACACTATATAGAGACTATATAGACAATATAGAATGTATAGAATGAATAGAATATATACAGACTCTATGGAATATAGACTCTATAGAATATATAGAGACTACATGGAATATAGACTCTAGAGAATATATAAACTACATATATAGAATATGTCGACTATATATAGACCATATAGACTGTATAGAAAGGATAGAATATATATATAGACTCTATAGAATATATAGAGACTACATGGAATACAGACTCTATCGAATATATAAACTACACATATAGAATAGGAAGACTATATATAGACCACATAGACTGTATAGAATGAATAGAATATATACAGACTCTATAGAATGTAGACTCTATAGAATATATATAGACTACATGGAATATAGACTCTAGAGAATATATAAACTACATATATACAATACATACACTATATAGAGACTATATAGACAATATAGAATGTATAGAATGAATAGAATATATACAGACTCTATGGAATATAGACTCAATAGAATATATAGAGACTACATGGAATATAGACTCTGTAGAATATATATAAACTGCATATATAGAATACGTAGACTATATATAGACCACATAGTTTGTATAGAATGAATAGAATATATACAGTCTCTATAGAACATAGACTCTATAGAATATATAGAGACTACTTGGAATATAGACTCTGCAAAATATACATAAACTACATATATGGAATACGTAGACAATATATAGACCACATAGACTGTATAGAATGAATAGAATATATACAGACTCTATAGAATATAGACTAAATAGAATATATAGAGACTACATGGAATATAGACTCTAAAGAATATATAAACTACATATATAGAATACGTAGACAATATATAGACCACATAGACTGTATAAAATACATAGACTATATACAGAGTGTATAGAATTGGGACTCTATAGAATATATAGAGACTACATGGAATATAGACTCTATAGAATATATAAACTACATATATAGAATACGTAGACTATATATAGACCACATAGACTGTATAGAACGAATAGAATATATACATACAGTATAGAATATAGACTCTATAGAATATATAGAGACTACATGGAATACAGATGCTATGAAATATATAAACTACATATATAGAATAGGTGGACTATATATAGACCATATAGACTGTATAGAATACATAGAATATATATAGACTCTATAGAATATAGACTCAATAGAATATATTGAGACTACATGGAATATAGACTCTATAGAATATAAAAACTACATAATATAGAATACATACACTATATAGAGACCATATAGACTGTATAGAATGAATAGAATATATACAGACTCTATGGAATATAGACTCAATAGAATATATTGAGACTACATGAAATATAGACTCTATAGAATATATAAACTACCTATATAGAATACGTAGACTATATATAGGCCATATAGACCATATAGACTGTATGGAATGAATAGAATATATGCAGACTCTATAGAATATAGACTCAATAGAATATATTGAGACTACATGAAATATAGACTCTATAGAATATATATAAACTAAATATATAGAATACGTAGACTATATATACACCATATAGACCATATAGACTTATGGACTACATAGAATATATACAGACTCAATAGAATATATAGAGACTACATAGAAAATAGACTCTAAAGAATATATAAACTACATATATAGAATACGTAGACTATATATACACCATATAGACCGTATAGACTGTATAGAATGAATAGATTATATACAGACTCTATAGAATATAGACTCAATAGAATATATAGAGACTACATGGAATATAGACTCTATAGAACATATAAACTACATATATAGAATACATAAACTATATATAGACCATATAGACTGTATAGAATGAATAGAATATATACAGACTCTATAGAATATACACTATAGAATATATAGAGACTACATGGAATATAGACTTTATAGAATATATATAAAGTACATATATAGAATACGTAGACTACATAGACAATATAGACTGTACAGAATGAATAGAATATATACAGAGTCTATATAATATAGACTATAGAATACATAGAGACTACATGGAATATAGACTCTGTAGAATATATATAAACTACATATATAGAATACGCAGACTCTATATAGACCATATAGACTGTATAAAATATATAGAATATACACAGACTGTAGAGAATTGGGACTCTATAGAATATATAGAGAGTACATGGAATATAGACTCTATAGAATATATAAACTACATATATAGAATACGTAGACTATATATAGACCACATAGACTGTATAGAATGAATAGAATATATACATACTGTATAGAATATAGACTCTATAGAATATATAGAGACTACATGGAATACAGATTCTATACAATATATAAACTACATATATAGAATAGGTAGACTACATAGACAATATAGACTGTGTAGAATGAATAGAATATATACAGACTCTATAGAATATAGACTATATATAGACCATATAGACTGTATAGAATACATAGAATATATACAGACTCTATAGAATATAGACTCAATAGAATATATAGAGACTACATGGAATATAGACTCTATAGAATATATAAACTACATATATAGAATATATAGACTATATATAGACCATATAGAGTGTATGGAATACACAGAATATATACAGACTCTATAGAATATAGACTCAATAGAATATATAGAGACTACATGGAATATAGACTCTAAATATATATAAACTACATATATAGAATACGTAGACTATATATACACCACATAGACCGAATAGACTGTATAGAATGAATAGAATATATACAGACTCTATAGAATATATAGAGACTACATGGAATATAGACTCTATAGAATATATATAAACTACATATATAGAATACATACACTATATATAGACCATATAGACTGTATAGAATGAATAGAATATATACAGACTCTATAGAATATAGACTCTATAGAATATATAGAGACTGCATGGAATATAGACTTTATAGAATATATATAAAGTACATATATAGAATACATAGACTACATAGACGATATAGACTACAGAATGAATAGAATATATACAGACTCTAGAGAATATAGACTCTATAGAATATATAGAGACTACATGGAATATAGACGCTATAAAATATATAAACTACATATATAGAATACGTAGATTATATATAGACCATATAGACTGTATAAAATACATAGAATATATACAGACTGTATAGAATATAGACGATATAGAATATATAGAGACTACATGGAATATAGACTCTAGAGAATATATAAACTACATATATAGAATATGTCGACTATATATAGACCATATAGACTGTATAGAAAGGATAGAATATATATATAGACTCTATAGAATATATAGAGACTACATGGAATACAGACTCTATCGAATATATAAACTACATATATAGAATAGGAAGACTATATATAGACCACATAGACTGTATAGAATGAATAGAATATATACAGACTCTATAGAATATAGACTCTATAGAATATATATAGACTACATGGAATATAGACTCTAGAGAATATATAAACTACATATATAGAATACATACACTATATAGAGACTATATAGACAATATAGAATGTATAGAATGAATAGAATATATACAGACTCTATGGAATATAGACTCTATAGAATATATATAGACTACATGGAATATAGAGTCTATAGAATATATATAAAGTGCATATATAGAATACATAGACTATAGATAGACCATATAGACTGTATAGAATACATAGAATATATACAGACTCTATAGAATATAGACTAAATAGAATATATAGAGACTACATGGAATATAGACTCTAAAGAATATATAAACTACATATATAGAATACGTAGACTATATATAGACCACAAAGACTGTATAGAATGAATAGAATATATACAGACTCTATAGAATATAGACTCAATAGAATATATAGAGACTACATGGAATATAGACTCTGTAGAATATATATAAACTACATATATAGAATACGTAGACTATATATAGACCACATAGTTTGTATAGAATGAATAGAATATATACAGTCTCTATAGAACATAGACTCTATAGAATATATAGAGACTACTTGGAATATAGACTCTGCAAAATATACATAAACTACATATATGGAATACATAGATTATATATAGACCATATAGACTGTATAAAATACATAGACTATATACAGAGTGTATAGAATTGGGACTCTATAGAATATATAGAGACTACATGGAATATAGACTCTATAGAATATATAAACTACATATATAGAATACGTAGACTATATATAGACCACATAGACTGTATAGAATGAATAGAATATATACATACAGTATAGAATATAGACTCTATAGAATATATAGAGACTACATGGAATACAGATGCTATGAAATATATAAACTACATATATAGAATAGGTGGACTATATATAGACCATATAGACTGTATAGAATACATAGAATATATACAGACTCTATAGAATATAGACTCAATAGAATATAGAGACGACATGGAATATAGACTCTAGAGAATATGTAAACTACATATATAGAATACATAGACTATAAAGACCAAATAGACTGTATGGAATACATAGAATATATACAGACTCTATAGAATATAGACTCAATAGAATATATAGAGACTACATGGAATATAGACTCTAAAGAATATATAAATTACCTATATAGAATACATGGACTATATATAGACCATATAGACCATATAGACTGTATGCAATGAATAGAATATATACAGACTCTATAGAATATAGACTCAATAGAATATATAGAGACTACATGGAACATAGACTCTATAAAATATAAAAACTACATATATAGAATACATACACTATATATAGACCATATAGACTGTATAGAATGAATAGAATATATACAGACTCTATAGAATATAGACTCTATAGAATATATAGAGACTACATGGAATATAGACTCTGTAGAATATATATAAACTACATATATAGAATACGTAGACTATATATAGACAATATAGACTGTATAGAATGAATAGAATATATATAGACTGTATAGAATATAGACTCTATAGAATATATAGAGACTGCATGGAATATAGACTCTGTAGAATATATAAACTACATATATAGAATACGTAGACTATATATAGACCATATAGACTGTATAGAATGAATAGAACGAATAGAATATATACAGACTCAATAGAATATAGACTCTATAGAATATATATAGACTACATGGAATATAGACTCTAGAGAATAAATGAACTACATATATAGAATACATCCACTATATAGAGCCTATATAGACAATATAGACTGTATAGAATGAATAGATTACATACAGACTCTATGGAATATAGATTCTATAGAATATATATAGACTACATGGAATATAGAGTCTATAGAATATATATAAAGTGCATATATAGAATACATAGACTATATATAGACCATATAGACTGTATAGAATACATAGAATATATACAGACTCTAGAGAATATAGACTCAATAGAATATATAGAGACGACATGGAATATAGACTCTATAGAACATATAAACTGCATATATAGAATACATACCCTATATATAGACCATATCGACTGTATAGAATGAATAGAATATATACAGAATCTATAGAATATAGACTCAATAGAATATATAAAGACTACATGGAATATAGACTCTAGAGAATATATAAACTACATATATAGAATACATAGAGTATATAGACCATATAGACTGTATGGAATACATAGAATACATACAGACTCTAGAGAATATAGACTCTATAGAATATATAGAGACTACATGGAATATAGACGCTATAAAATATATAAACTACATATATAGAATACGTAGACTATATATAGACCATATAGACTGTATAAAATACATAGAATATATACAGACTGTATAGAATATAGACGATATAGAATATATAGAGACTACATGGAATATAGACTCTAGAGAATATATAAACTACATATATAGAATATGTCGACTATATATAGACAATATAGACTGTATAGAATGAATAGAATACATACAGACTCTATGGAATATAGACTCTATAGAATATATATAGACTACATGGAATAGTCTATAGAATATATATAAAGTGCATATATAGAATACATAGACTATATATAGACCATATAGACTGTATAGAATACATAGAATATATACAGACTCTAGAGAATATAGACTCAATAGAATATATAGAGACGACATGGAATATAGACTCTATAGAACATATAAACTGCATATATAGAATACATACCCTATATATAGACCATATCGACTGTATAGAATGAATAGAATATATACAGAATCTATAGAATATAGACTCAATAGAATATATAAAGACTACATGGAATATAGACTCTAGAGAATATATAAACTACATATATAGAATACATAGACTATATAGACCATATAGACTGTATGGAATACATAGAATACATACAGACTCTAGAGAATATAGACTCTATAGAATATATAGAGACTACATGGAATATAGACGCTATAAAATATATAAACTACATATATAGAATACGTAGACTATATATAGACCATATAGACTGTATAAAATACATAGAATATATACAGACTGTATAGAATATAGACGATATAGAATATATAGAGACTACATGGAATATAGACTCTAGAGAATATATAAACTACATATATAGAATATGTCGACTATATATAGACCATATAGACTGTATAGAAAGGATAGAATATATATATAGACTCTATAGAATATATAGAGACTACATGGAATACAGACTCTATCGAATATATAAACTACATATATAGAATAGGAAGACTATATATAGACCACATAGACTGTATAGAATGAATAGAATATATACAGACTCTATAGAATATAGACTCTATAGAATATATATAGACTACATGGAATATAGACTCTAGAGAATATATAAACTACATATATAGAATACATACACTATATAGAGACTATATAGACAATATAGAATGTATAGAATGAATAGAATATATACAGACTCTATGGAATATAGACTCTATAGAATATATATAGACTACATGGAATATAGAGTCTATAGAATATATATAAAGTGCATATATAGAATACATAGACTATAGATAGACCATATAGACTGTATAGAATACATAGAATATATACAGACTCTATAGAATATAGACTCAATAGAATATATAGAGACTACATGGAATATAGACTCTAAAGAATATATAAACTACATATATAGAATACGTAGACTATATATAGACCACATAGACTGTATAGAATGAATAGAATATATACAGACTCTATAGAATATAGACTCAATAGAATATATAGAGACTGCATGGAATATAGACTCTATAGAATATATAAACTACATATATAGAATACATACACTATATATAGACCATATAGCCTGTATAGAATGAATAGAATATATACAGACTCTATAGAATATAGACTCTATAGAATATATATAGACTACATGGAATATAGACTCTAGAGAATATATAAACTACATATATAGAATACATACACTATATAGAGACTATATAGACAATATAGACTGTATAGAATGAATAGAATATATACAGACTCTATGGAATATAGACTCTATAGAATATATATAGACTACATGGAATATAGAGTCTATAGAATATATATAAACTACATATATAGAATACATAGACTATATATAGAACATATAGACTGTATAGAATGAACAGAATATATACAGACTCTATAGAATTTAGACTCAATAGAATATATAGAGACTACATGGAATATAGACTCTAGAGAATATATAAACTACATATATAGAATACATAGACTATATAGACCATATAGACTGTATGGAATACACAGAATATATACAGACTCTATAGAATATAGACTCAATAGAATATATGGAGACTACATGGAATATAGACTCTAAAGAATATATAAACTACATATATAGAATACGTAGACTATATATAGACCATATAGACCATATAGACTGTATAGAATGAATAGAATATATACAGACTCTATGGAATATAAACTCTATAGAATATATATAGACTACATGGAATATAGAGTCTATAGAATATATATAAACTACATATATAGAATACATAGACTATATATAGAACATATAGACTGTATGGAATACATAGAATATATACAGACGCTATAGAATATAGACTCAATAGAATATATAGAGACTACATGGAATATAGACTCTAAAGAATATATAAACTACCTATATAGAATACGTAGACTATATATAGACCATATAGACCATATAGACTGTATGGAATGAATAGAATATATACAGACTCTATAGAATATAGACTCAATAGAATATATAGAGACTACATGGAATATAGACTCTATAGAATATAAAAACTACATATATAGAATACGTAGACTATATATACACCATATAGACCGAATAGACTGTATAGAATGAATAGAATATATACAGACTCTATAGAATATAGACTCTATAGAATATATAGAGACTACATGGAATATAGACTCTATAGAACATATAAACTACATATATCGAATACATACACTATATATAGACCATATAGACTGTATAGAATGAATAGAATATATACAGACTCTATATAATATAGACTACAGAATATATAGAGACTACATGGAATATAGACTTTAGAGAATATATAAACTACATATATAGAATACGTAGACTATATATAGACCACATAGTTTGTATAGAATGAATAGAATATATACAGTCTCTATAGAACATAGACTCTATAGAATATATAGAGACTACATGGAATATAGACTCTGTAGAATATATATAAACTACATATATAGAATACATAGACTATATATAGACCATATAGACTGTATGGAATACACAGAATATATACAGACTCTATAGAATATAGACTCAATAGAATATATAGAGACAACATGGAATATAGACTCTATAGAAGATAAAAACTACATATATAGAATACATATACTATATATAGACCATATAGACTGTATAGAATGAATAGAATATTTACAGACTCTATAGAATATAGATTCAATAGAATATATAGAGACTACATGGAATATAGACTCTATAGAATATATATAAACTAAATATATAGAATACGTAGACTATATATAGACCATATAGACTGTGTAGAGTGAATAGAATATATACAGACTCTATAGAATATAGACTCTATAGAATATATAGAGACTACATGGAATATATAGTCTGTAGAATATATAAACTACATATATAGAATACGTAGACTATATATCGACCATATAGACTGTATAGAATACATAGAATATATACAGACTGTATAGAATATAGACTCTATAGAATATATAGAGACTACATGGAATATAGACTCTAGAGAATATATAAACTACATATATAGAATACGTAGACTATATAGACCACATAGACTGTATAGAATGAATAGAATATATACAGACTCTATAGAATATAGACTCTATAGAATATATAGAGACTACATGGAATATAGACTCTGTAGAATATATATAAACTACATATATAGAATACGCAGACTATATATAGACCATATAGACTGTGTAGAATGAATAGAACATATACAGACTCTATAGAATATAGACTCTATAGAACATATAGAGACTACTTGGAATATAGACTCTGTAGAATATATATAAACTACATATATAGAATAGGTAGACTATATATAGACAACATAGACTGTATAGAATGAATAGAATATATACAGACTCTATAGAATATAGTCTCTATAGAATATATATAGACTACATGGAATAAAGACTCTAGAGAATATATAAACTACATATATAGAATACATAAACTATATATAGACCACATAGACTGTATAGAATAAATAGAATATATACAGACTCTATAGAATATAGACTCTATAGAATGTATAGAGACTACATGGAATATAGACTGTGTAGAATATATATAAACTACCTATATAGAATACGTAGAATATATATAGACCAAATAGACTGTATGGAATACATAGAATATATACAGACGCTATAGAATATAGACTCAATAGAATATATAGAGACTACATGGAATATAGACAATAAATATATATAAACTACATATATAGAATACGTAGACTATATATACACCATATAGACCGAATAGACTGTATAGAATGAATAGAATATATACAGACTCTATAGAATATAGACTCTATAGAATATATAGAGACTACATGGAATATAGACTCTATAGAATATATATAAACTACATATATAGAATACATACACTATATATAGACCATATAGACTGTATAGAATGAATAGAATATATAGAGACTCTATAGAATATAGACTCTATAGAATATATAGAGACTGCATGGAATAAAGACTCTGTAGAATATATAGAAACTACATATATAGAATACGCAGACTATATATAGACCATATAGACTGTGTAGAATGAATAGAACATATACAGACTCCATAGAATATAGACTCTATAGAATATATAGAGACTACTTGGAATATAGACTCTGTAAAATATACATAAACTACATATATAGAATACGCAGACTATATATAGAACACATAGACTGTGTAGAATGAATAGAATATGTACAGATTGTATAGAATTGGGACTCTATAGAATATATAGAGACTACATGGAATACAGATTCTATAAAATATATAAACTACATATATAGAATAGGTGGACTATATATAGACCACATAGACTGTATAGAATGAATAGAATATATACAGACTCTATAGAATATAGTCTCTATAGAATATATATAGACTACATGGAATAAAGACTCTAAAGAATATATAAACTACCTATATAGAATACGTAGACTATATATAGAACATATAGACTGTATGGAATGAATAGAATATATATAGACTCTATAGAATATAGACTCAATAGAATATATAGAGACTACATGGAATATAGACTCTATAGAATATAAAAACTACATATATAGAATACGTACACTATATATAGACCATATAGACTGTATAGAATGAATAGAATATATACAGACTCTATAGAATATAGACTCAATAGAATATATAGAGACTACATGAAATATAGACTCTATAGAATATATAAACTAAATATATAGAATACGTAGACTATATATAGACCATATAGACTGTGTAGAATGAATAGAATATATACAGACTCTATAGAACATAGACTCTATAGAATATATAAAGACTACATGGAATATAGACTCTGTAGAATATATATAAACAACATATATAGAAGAGGTAGACTATATATAGACCATATAGACTGTGTAGAATGAATAGAACATATACAGACTCTATAGAATATAGACTCTATAGAATGTATAGAGACTACATGGAATATAGACTGTGTAGAATATATATAAACTACATATATAGAATACGTAGACTATATATGGACCATTTAGACTGTATAAAATACATAGAACATATACAGACCGTATAGAACATAGACTCTATAGAATATATAGAGACTACATGGAATATAGACTCTATAGAATATATAAACTACATATATAGAATACATACCCTATATATAGACCATATAGACTGTATAGAATGAATAGAATATATACAGACTCTATAGAATATAGACTATAGAATATATAGAGACTACATGGAATATAGACTCTGTAGAATATATATAAACTACATATATAGAATACGTAGCCTATATATAGACCATATAGACTGTATAGAATACATAGAACATATACAGACTGTATAGAATATAGACTCTATAGAAAATATAGAGACTACATGGAATATAGACTCTAGAGAATATATAAACTACATATATAGAATACGTAGACTATATATAGACCACATAGACTGTATAGAATGAATAGAATATATACAGACTCTATAGAATATAGACTCTATAGAATATATAGAGACTACATGGAATATAGACTCTGTAGAATATATATAAACTACATATATAGAATACGCAGACTATATATAGACCATATAGACTGTATAAAATACATAGAATATATACAGACTGTATAGAATATAGACTCTATAGAATATATAGAGACTACATGGAATATAGACTCTAGAATATATAAACTACTGATATAGAATACGTAGACTATGTATAGACCACATAGCCTATATAGAATGAATATAATATATACAGACTGTATAGAATATAGACTCTATGGAATATATAGAGACTACATTGAATATAGACTCTATAGAATATATAAACTACATATATAGAATACGTAGACTATATATAGACCATATAGACTGTGTAGAATGAATAGAACATATACAGACTCTATATAATATAGACTATAGAATATATAGAGACTACATGGAATATAGACTCTAGAATATATAAACTACATATATAGAATACGTAGACTATATAGAGACCATATAGACTGTGTAGAATGAATAGAATATATACAAACTCTATAGAATATAGACTCTATAGAATATATAGAGACTACATGGAATATAGACTCTGTAGAATATATATAAACTATATATATAGAATACGTAGACTATATATAGACCATATAGACTGTATAAAATACATAGAATATATACAGACTGTATAGAATATAGACTCTATAGAATATATAGAGTCTACATGGAATATAGACTCTATAGAATATAAAAACTAAATATATATATAGAATACGTAGACTATATATAGACAATATAGACTGTATAGAATGAATAGAACGAATAGAATATATACAGACTCAATAGAATATAGACTCTATAGAATATATAGAGACTACATGGAATACAGACTCTATAGAATATATAAAATACATATATAGAATAGGAAGACTATATATAGTCCACATAGCCTGTATAGAATGAATAGAATATGTACAGACTCTATAGAATATAGACTCTATAGAATATATATACACTACATGGAATATAGACTCTAGAGAATATATAAACTACATATATAGAATACATACACTATATAGAGATTATATAGACAATATAGACTGTATAGAATGAATAGAATACATACAGACTCTATGGAATATAGACTCTATAGAATATATATAGACTACATGGAATATAGAGTCTATAGAATATATATAAAGTGCATATATAGAATACATAGACTATATATAGACCATTTAGACTGTATAGAATACATAGAATATATACAGACTCTATAGAATATAGACTCAATAGAATATATAGAGACGACATGGAATATAGACTCTATAGAACATATAAACTACATATATAGAATACATACACTATATATAGACCATATAGACTGTATAGAATGAATAGAATATATACAGAATCTATAGAATATAGACTCAATAGAATATATAAAGACTACATGGAATATAGACTCTAGAGAATATATAAACTACATATATAGAATACATAGACTATATAGACCATATAGACTGTATGGAATACATAGAATACATACAGACTCTAGAGAATATAGACTCTATAGAATATATAGAGACTACATGGAATATAGACGCTATAAAATATATAAACTACATATATAGAATACGTAGACTATATATAGACCATATAGACTGTATAAAATACATAGAATATATACAGACTGTATAGAATATAGACGATATAGAATATATAGAGACTACATGGAATATAGACTCTAGAGAATATATAAACTACATATATAGAATATGTCGACTATATATAGACCATATAGACTGTATAGAAAGGATAGAATATATATATAGACTCTATAGAATATATAGAGACTACATGGAATATATAGTCTGTAGAATATATAAACTACATATATAGAATACGTAGACTATATATCGACCATATAGACTGTATAGAATACATAGAATATATACAGACTGTATAGAATATAGACTCTATAGAATATATAGAGACTACATGGAATATAGACTCTAGAGAATATATAAACTACATATATAGAATACGTAGACTATATAGACCACATAGACTGTATAGAATGAATAGAATATATACAGACTCTATAGAATATAGACTCTATAGAATATATAGAGACTACATGGAATATAGACTCTGTAGAATATATATAAACTACATATATAGAATACGCAGACTATATACAGACCATATAGACTGTGTAGAATGAATAGAACATATACAGACTCTATAGAATATAGACTCTATAGAACATATAGAGACTACTTGGAATATAGACTCTGTAGAATATATATAAACTACATATATAGAATAGGTAGACTATATATAGACAACATAGACTGTATAGAATGAATAGAATATATACAGACTCTATAGAATATAGTCTCTATAGAATATATATAGACTACATGGAATAAAGACTCTAGAGAATATATAAACTACATATATAGAATACATAGACTATATATAGACCACATAGACTGTATAGAATAAATAGAATATATACAGACTCTATAGAATATAGACTCTATAGAATGTATAGAGACTACATGGAATATAGACTGTGTAGAATATATATAAACTACCTATATAGAATACGTAGAATATATATAGACCAAATAGACTGTATGGAATACATAGAATATATACAGACGCTATAGAATATAGACTCAATAGAATATATAGAGACTACATGGAATATAGACAATAAATATATATAAACTACATATATAGAATACGTAGACTATATATACACCATATAGACCGAATAGACTGTATAGAATGAATAGAATATATACAGACTCTATAGAATATAGACTCTATAGAATATATAGAGACTACATGGAATATAGACTCTATAGAATATATATAAACTACATATATAGAATACATACACTATATATAGACCATATAGACTGTATAGAATGAATAGAATATATAGAGACTCTATAGAATATAGACTCTATAGAATATATAGAGACTGCATGGAATAAAGACTCTGTAGAATATATAGAAACTACATATATAGAATACGCAGACTATATATAGACCATATAGACTGTGTAGAATGAATAGAACATATACAGACTCCATAGAATATAGACTCTATAGAATATATAGAGACTACTTGGAATATAGACTCTGTAAAATATACATAAACTACATATATAGAATACGCAGACTATATATAGAACACATAGACTGTGTAGAATGAATAGAATATATACAGATTGTATAGAATTGGGACTCTATAGAATATATAGAGACTACATGGAATATAGACTCTATAGAATATATAAACTACATATATAGAATACGTAGACTATATATAGACCACATAGACTGTATAGAATGAATAGAATATATACATACAGTATAGAATATAGACTCTATAAAATATATAGAGACTACATGGAATACAGATTCTATAAAATATATAAACTACATATATAGAATAGGTGGACTATATATAGACCACATAGACTGTATAGAATGAATAGAATATATACAGACTCTATAGAATATAGTCTCTATAGAATATATATAGACTACATGGAATAAAGACTCTAGAGAATATGTAAACTACATATATAGAATACATAGACTATATAGACCAAATAGACTGTATGGAATACATAGAATATATACAGACTCTATAGAATATAGACTCAATAGAATATATTGAGACTACATGGAATATAGACTCTAAAGAATATATAAACTACCTATATAGAATACATACACTATATATAGACCATATAGACTGTATAGAATGAATAGAATATATACAGACTCTATATAATATAGACTATAGAATATATAGAGACTACATGGAATATAGACTCTAGAGAATATATAAACTACATATATAGAATACGTAGACTATATAGAGACCACATAGTTTGTATAGAATGAATAGAATATATACAGTCTCTATAGAATATAGACTCTATAGAATATATAGAGACTACATGGAATATAGACTCTGTAGAATATATATAAACTACATATATAGAATACGTAGCCTATATATAGACCATATAGACTATATAGAATACATAGAACATATACAGACTGTATAGAATATAGACTCTATAGAAAATATAGAGACTACATGGAATATAGACTCTAGAGAATATATAAACTACATATATAGAATACGTAGACTATATATAGACCACATAGACTGTATAGAATGAATAGAATATATACAGACTCTATAGAATATAGACTCTATAGAATATATAGAGACTACATGGAATATAGACTCTGTAGAATATATATAAACTACATATATAGAATACGCAGACTATATATAGACCATATAGACTGTATAAAATACATAGAATATATACAGACTGTATAGAATATAGACTCTATAGAATATATAGAGACTACATGGAATATAGACTCTAGAATATATAAACTACTGATATAGAATACGTAGACTATGTATAGACCACATAGCCTGTATAGAATGAATATAATATATACAGACTGTATAGAATATAGACTCTATGGAATATATAGAGACTACATTGAATATAGACTCTATAGAATATATAAACTACATATATAGAATACGTAGACTATATATAGACCATATAGACTGTGTAGAATGAATAGAACATATACAGACTCTATATAATATAGACTATAGAATATATAGAGACTACATGGAATATAGACTCTAGAATATATAAACTACATATATAGAATACGTAGACTATATAGAGACCATATAGACTGTGTAGAATGAATAGAATATATACAAACTCTATAGAATATAGACTCTATAGAATATATAGAGACTACATGGAATATAGACTCTGTAGAATATATATAAACTATATATATAGAATACGTAGACTATATATAGACCATATAGACTGTATAAAATACATAGAATATATACAGACTGTATAGAATATAGACTCTATAGAATATATAGAGTCTACATGGAATATAGACTCTATAGAATATAAAAACTAAATATATATAGAATACGTAGACTATATATAGACAATATAGACTGTATAGAATGAATAGAACGAATAGAATATATACAGACTCAATAGAATATAGACTCTATAGAATATATAGAGACTACATGGAATACAGACTCTATAGAATATATAAAATACATATATAGAATAGGAAGACTATATATAGTCCACATAGCCTGTATAGAATGAATAGAATATGTACAGACTCTATAGAATATAGACTCTATAGAATATATATACACTACATGGAATATAGACTCTAGAGAATATATAAACTACATATATAGAATACATACACTATATAGAGATTATATAGACAATATAGACTGTATAGAATGAATAGAATACATACAGACTCTATGGAATATAGACTCTATAGAATATATATAGACTACATGGAATATAGAGTCTATAGAATATATATAAAGTGCATATATAGAATACATAGACTATATATAGACCATTTAGACTGTATAGAATACATAGAATATATACAGACTCTATAGAATATAGACTCAATAGAATATATAGAGACGACATGGAATATAGACTCTATAGAACATATAAACTGCATATATAGAATACATACACTATATATAGACCATATAGACTGTATAGAATGAATAGAATATATACAGAATCTATAGAATATAGACTCAATAGAATATATAAAGACTACATGGAATATAGACTCTAGAGAATATATAAACTACATATATAGAATACATAGACTATATAGACCATATAGACTGTATGGAATACATAGAATACATACAGACTCTAGAGAATATAGACTCTATAGAATATATAGAGACTACATGGAATATAGACGCTATAAAATATATAAACTACATATATAGAATACGTAGACTATATATAGACCATATAGACTGTATAAAATACATAGAATATATACAGACTGTATAGAATATAGACGATATAGAATATATAGAGACTACATGGAATATAGACTCTAGAGAATATATAAACTACATATATAGAATATGTCGACTATATATAGACCATATAGACTGTATAGAAAGGATAGAATATATATATAGACTCTATAGAATATATAGAGACTACATGGAATACAGACTCTATCGAATATATAAACTACATATATAGAATAGGAAGACTATATATAGACCACATAGACTGTATAGAATGAATAGAATATATACAGACTCTATAGAATGTAGACTCTATAGAATATATATAGACTACATGGAATATAGACTCTAAAGAATATATAAACTACATATATAGAATACGTAGACTATATATAGACCATATAGACTGTATAAAATACATAGAATATATACAGACTGTATAGAATTGGGACTCTATAGAATATATACAGACTACATGGAATATAGACTCTATAGAATATATAAATTACATACATAGAATACTTAGACTATATATAGACCACATAGACTGTATAAAATGAATAGAATATATACATACTGTATAGAATATAGACTCTATAGAATATATAGAGACTACATGGAATACAGATTCTATAGAATATATAAACGACATATATAGAATAGGTAGACTATATATAGACCACATAGACTGTATAGAATGAATAGAATATATACAGACTCTATAGAATATAGACTCAATAGAATATATATAGACTACATGGAATATAGACTCTATAGAATATATAAACTACATATATAGAATACATACAGTATATATAGACCATATAGACTGTATAGAATGAATAGAATATATACAGACTGTATAGCATATAGACTCTATAGAATATATATAGACTACATGGAATATAGACTCTAGAGAATATATAAACTACATATATAGAATACATACACTATATAGAGACTATATAGACAATATAGACTGTATAGAATGAATAGAATATATACAGACTCTATGGAATATAGACTATAGAATATATATAGACTACATGGAATATAGAGTCTATAGAATATATATAAACTACATATATAGAATACATAGACTATATATAGAACATATAGACTGTATAGAATGAACAGAATATATACAGACTCTATAGAATATAGACTCAATAGAATATATAGAGACTACATGGAATATAGACTCTAGAGAATATATAAACTACATATATAGAATACATAGACTATATAGACCATATAGACTGTATGGAATACACAGAATATATACAGAAAATAGAATATAGACTAAATAGAATATATGGAGACTACATGGAATATTGACTCTAAAGAATATATAAACTACATATATAGAATACGTAGACTATATATAGACCATATAGACCATATAGACTGTATAGAATGAATAGAATATATACAGACTCTATGGAATATAAACTCTATAGAATATATATAGACTACATGGAATATAGAGTCTATAGAATATATATAAACTACATATATAGAATACATAGACTATATATAGAACATATAGACTGTATAGAATGAACAGAATATATACAGACTCTATAGAATATAGACTCAATAGAATATATAGAGACTACATGGAATATAGACTCTATAGAATATATAAACTACATATATAGAATACATACACTATATATAGATCATATAGACTGTATAGAATGAATAGAATATATACAGACTGTATAGCATATAGCCTCTATAGAATATATATAGACTACATGGAATATAGACTCTAGAGAATATATAAACTACATATATAGAATACATACACTATATAGAGCCTATATAGTCAATATAGACTGCATTGAATGAATAGCATATATACAGACTCTATGGAATATAGACTCTATAGAATATATAGAGACTACATGGAATATAGACTCTATAGAATATATATAAACTACAAATAAAGAATACGTAGACTATATATAGACCATATAGACTGTATAAAATACATAGAATATATACAGACTGTATAGAATATAGACTCTGTAAAATATATAGAGACTATATGGAATATAGAGTCTATAGAATATATACACTACATATATAGAATACGTAGACTACATAGAGACCATATAGACTGTAAAGAATGAATAGAATATATAGAGACTGTATAGAATATAGACTATATAGAATACATAGAGACTACATGGAATATAGACTCTATAGAATATATAAACTACATATATAGAATACGTAGACTATATATAGACCATATAGACTGTGTAGAATGAATAGAATATATACAGACTCTATAGAATATAGACTCTATAGAATATATATAGTCTACATGGAATATAGACTCTAGAGAATATATAAACTACATATATAGAATACATACACTATATAGAGACTATATAGACAATATAGACTGTATAGAATGAATAGAATATATACAGACTCTATAGAATATAGACTCAATAGAATATATAGAGACTACATGGAATATAGACTCTACAGAATATATATAAACTACATATATAGAATACGTAGACTATATATAGAACATATAGACTGTATAGAATGAATAGAATATATACAGACTCTATAGAATATAGACTATAGAATATATAGAGACTACATGGAATATAGACTCTATAGAATATATAAACTACATATATAGAATACGTAGACTATATATAGAACATATAGACTGTATAGAATGAATAGAATATATACAGACTCTATAGAATATAGACTCTATAGAATATAGACTCTATAGAATATAGACTCTATAGAATATATGTAAACTACATATATAGAACATATCTAGACTGTTTAGAATATACAGAACACATAGAATGTAGATTGTAGAATATATATATGTATATATAGGCTACATATATAGAAGACATAGAATTTACATAGACTGTATAGAATACAGGACACAGAGAACATATAGACTACATGTATAGAATATGTAGACTCCACAGAATATATATATATATAGGATATAGACAGGTTACATGGATTATATAGAGAATGTATAGACTATATATGGAACACATAGAACATAGACTCTATAGAACATATAGAATGTGTAGAATACATAGAATCCATAGAACATAGACTCTACAGAATGTGTGCAGACTGCGTGTGTAGAATACATAGGACATATATAGACTGCACAGAACACAGGACGCGTAGAACATATAGACTGCATGTATAGAACATATAGACTACACAGAACACATAGAGGCAGTACGGCATACGGACCCCACGGGACACACAGAGAACACACGGACCCACGGACCCCACACAGAACACACACGGAACACACATGACCCGCGCACGCACTCACAGCAGAACACACACGGAACACACACAGAACACACGGATGCCGTAGACCCCGTGGAAAACACACGGAACACACATGACCCACACTTGTGCACACGCGCACTCACAGCAGACGGACCACACGGAACACATACAGAACACACGGACCCCACAGAACACACACAGAACACACGGACCCCACGGAACACATGGACCCCACAGATCCCACGGAACACACAGAACACACGGACACCACAGAACACACGGACTTCACGGGACATATACGGAACACATATAGAACACAAGGACCCCATGGAACACATGGACACCACAGAACACATACAGAACACACGGATCCCACGGACCACACACAGAACACACGGACCCCACGGAACACATACAACACGGAACACACGGACACCACGGAACACACACAAAACACATGGACGCCACGGAACACACACAGAACACACAAACCCCACGACCACACACACAGAACACACGGACCTCACGGAACACACACGGAACACACGGACCCCACAGAACACACATGGAGCACATGGACCCCATGGGTCATACACGGAACACACGGAACACACACGGACCCCACAGAACACACACAGAACACACAGACCCCACACAGAACCACAGACCGCACGGAACACACATAGAACACACGGACCCCATGGAACACACACAGAACACATGGACCGAACGGAACACACACGGACCCCTCAAGGGTCCCACACGGAACACACATGCCCCACGCGTGTGGCACTCAGAGCAGACCACACACGGAACTCACGGACCCCACGGGACACACACAGACCCCACGGAACACATACGGAACACATGGTCCCCAAAGAACACACATGGAACCCACAGAACACACGGACCCCACGGAACACACACGGACCCCACACAGAACACACAAAGAACACATGAACCACATGGACCCCACAGACCCCCCATGTCCCACGCGCGCGGCCCTCACAGCAGAGCGCCTGGACGGCCCTGGCGTGCGCGCGGCTCTCGGACCCCATGGACCACACACGGAACAAACACAGAACACACGGACCCCAGGGAACACACGGACCCCACGGAACACACGGACCCCACGGAACACACGGACCCCACGAAACACACACAGAACACACGGACCCCAGGGAACACACGGACCCCACGGAACACACAGACCCCACAGAACACACAGACCCCACGGAACACACGGACCCCACGGAACACACACAGAACACACGGACCCCAGGGAACACACACAGAACACACGGACCCCAGGGAACACACACAGAACACACGGACCCCAGGGAACACACACAGAACACACGGACCCCAGGGAACACACACAGAACACACGGACCACAGGGAACACACACAGAACACACGGACCCCACGGAACACACGGACCCCACGGACCCACACAGAACACACGTATCCCACGGAACACACGTATCCCACGGAACACATACAGAACACACGAACCCCACGGGACACACACAGAACACACGTATCCCACAGAACACACAGACCCCACGGAACACACGGACCCCACGGAACACATACAGAACACATGGACCATATACGGAACACACAGACCCCATGGAACACACACAGAACACACGGACCCCAGGAAACACACTGACCCCACGGAACACACACAGAACACACGTATCCCACGGAACACACGGACCCCACGGAACACATACAGAACACACAGACCCCACAGAACACACAGACCCCACGGAACACACACAGAACACACAGACCCCACAGAACACACACGGACCCCACGGAACACACGGACCCCACGGAACACACAGACCCCACGGAACACACGGACCCCACGGAACACATACAGAACACATGGAACACATGGACCACATACGGACCCCCCACGCCCCACGCGTGCGCGCGCACTCACAGCAGAGCGCCTGGACGGCCCTGGCGTGCGCGCGGCTCTCGGACCCCATGGACCACACACGGAACACACACAGAACACACGGACCCCAGGGAACACACGGACCCCACGGAACACACGGACCCCACGGAACACACGGACCCCACGGAACACACACAGAACACACGTATCCCACGGACCCCACACAGAACACACGGACCCCCCACATGGACCCCACAGAACACACACAGAACACACAGACCCCACAGAACACATACAGAACACACGGACCCCACGGAACACATGGACCACATACGGAACACACAGACCCCATGGAACACACACAGAACACACGGACCCCAGGAAACACACTGACCCCACGGAACACACACAGAACACACGTATCCCACGGAACACACGGACCCCACGGAACACACGGACCCCACGGAACACACGGACCCCACGGAACACATACAGAACACACAGACCCCACAGAACACACAGACCCCACGGAACACACACAGAACACACAGACCCCACAGAACACACACGGACCCCACGGAACACATACAGAACACATGGAACACATGGACCACATACGGAACACACGGACCCCACGGAACACATACAGAACACATGGAACACATGGACCACATACGGACCCCCACGGACCCCCCACGCCCCACGCGTGCGCGCGCACTCACAGCAGAGCGCCTGGACGGCCCTGGCGTGCGCGCGGCTCTCGGCGCGCAGCAGCGAGCGGGCGCCGAGCGCGAGCAGGTTCCCCGCGACGGTGACGGCGCCCACGAGCCACACGCATGTGCGCAGCGCGCGCCCGGCCAGCAGGTCCCGCGTCGGGGCGCGCACACGCGGGCGTGGGGCGCGCTCCAGCAGTCGCGGAACGAGGCCAGGTAGCTGCGGGCGAGGGGGGGTCGCGCCGTCAATCCAGAATCGATCACTAATAATTAATACCTATCGATGAACGACTAATTATTAACCATTAATCAGGGAAATATCAATGATTAATAACCGATTATTAATAGGACGACGGTCGCGAGGGGCCGGGGCCGGGTCGGCGGCCACGTCTCCGCGGGGACCCATCACGCCATCGATGATTAATAATCAATAATCAATAATCAATAACTAATAATCAACTATTATCGATGATCAATCAATGAAATATTAATAATTAATAATAGAATATTAATGGTGGCCGCGAGGACCCATCACGGCATCGATGATTAATAATCAATAACCAATAATTAATAATCAACTATTATCAATGATTAATCAATGAAATATTAATAATTAATAACCGAATATTAATATGACGGCGGTCGCGAGGGGCCGGGGGCGGGTCAGCGGCCACGTCTCCGCGGGGACCCATCACGCCATCGATTATTAATAATTAATAATCAATAATCAACTATTATCGATGATTAATCAGTGGAATATTAATAATTGATAACCGAATATTAATAAAATGACGGTCGCGAGGGGCCGGCGGCGGGTCAGCGGCCACGACTCCGCGGGGACCCATCACGGCATCGATGATTAATAATCAATAATCAATAATCAATAACCAACTATTATCGATGATTAATCAGTGAAATATTAATAATTAATAACCGAATATTAATATGACGACGGTCGCGAGGGGCCGGAGGCGGGTCCGCGGCCACGTCTCCGCGGGGACCCATCACGCCATCGATGATTAATAATTAATAATCACCATTATCGGTTATTAATAATTAATAATTAAATAATTAGATATTAATAACTGATCGGGTGATTAGGGATCAATACTCAATAAACAAACATTCATAGTTATTAAGTATTTATTATTAGTCATTAATTAGATATTAATAGTCATCAGCGACTAATTATTAATCATTAATCAGTGAAATATCAATAATTAATAACCGAATATTAATGGTGGCCGCGAGGACCCATCACGGCATCGATGATTAATAATCAATAATCAATAATTAATAATCAACTATTATCAATTAAATATTAATAATTAATAACCGAATATTAATATGACGGCGGTCGCGAGGTGGCCGGGGGCGGGTCGGCGGCCACGTCTCCGCGGGGACCCATCACGCCATCGATGATTAATAATCAATAATCAATCAATAATTAAAAATCAACTATTATCGATGATTAATCAGTGAAATATTAATAATTAATAATAGAATATTAATGGTGGCCGCGAGGACCCATCACGGCATCGATGATTAATAATCAATAATCAATAATCAATAACCAACTATTATCGATGATTAATCAGTGAAATATTAATAATTAATAACCGAATATTAATATGACGACGGTCGCGAGGGGCCGGGGGCGGGTCCGCGGCCACGTCTCCGCGGGGACCCATCACGGCATCGACGATTAAAAGTAAATTAATAATTAGTTGGATAATTCGATATTAATGATTGATCAACCGTTAATAATCATTAACTGTTCATTGGTTGTTAGTATTAATAACTGATCAAATAATTAGGGGTCGGTAATAATTCATCAAACGTCAATGATCCTTAGATATTACGTCATCGATCATTAATGATTGTTCGAGGGACTCGATATTCATAATTAATAATCGATAGTTGATGGTCATTGGATATTACCTCTCCGCGGGGGACGGATCATGTGATTGATTATTAATAAATAACCATTAGCCGTTGATCAAATGATGATTATCAATTAATGAGGCGCCAATAATAATTGAACATTGATTATCAATTAATAAAGCGCCAATAATAATTGAACATTGATTGATTATCAATTAATGAGGCACCAATAATAATTGAACATTGATTGATTATCAATTAATGAAGCATCAATAATAATTGAACATTGATTGATTATCAATTAATGAAGCGCCAATAATGATTGAACATTGATTGATTATCAATTAATAAGGCACCAATAATGATTGAACATTGATTATCAATTAATGAGGCGCCAATAATGATTGAACATTGATTGATTATCAATTAATAAAGCGCCAATAATGATTGAACATTGATTATCAATTAATGAAGCGCCAATAATTGAACATTGATTGATTATCAATTAATAAGGCACCAATAATAAGTGAACATTGATTATCAATTAATAAAGCGCCAATAATGATTGAACATTGATTATCAATTAATGAAGCGCCAATAATTGAACATTGATTGATTATCAATTAATAAAGCGCCAATAATAAGTGAACATTGATTGATTATCAATTAATAAAGCGCCAATAATAATTGAACATTGATTGATTATCAATTAATGAAGCGCCAATAATGATTGAACATTGATTGATTATCAATTAAATAAAGCACCAATAATAAGTGAACATTGATTGATTATCAATTAATAAGGCGCCAATAATAATTGAACATTGATTGATTATCAATTAATGAGGCGCCAATAATGATTGAACATTGATTGATTATCAATAACAACAACCGACCGGATGATCAGGCGCCAATAATTAATAATCAGGCATTAATGACCCTTCGGTGTTTATGGATTATTGATCACTAATCATTGGTCAAACGATTAGATGTTAATAATCAATAATCAATCAATAATCAAGCGCTAATAACCACTAGATGTCACCCGGGATGGATTAACAGTCACCTCTGGGCCGGGACCCACCCCGCGATCAGACATTAATGATCAATAATTATCAAATAATCGGTTGTTGACGATTAATGAGGCTAATCGATGCGGCAATCGTTAAGGCTAATTCATGGTTGGTGGCGATTGATTGATAGTTACTGCGAATGACAGAGTCACGCGTGTTCACGCGTGTTGAGGGTGACGTCATTAATCGATCATCACGTCGTTATCGATTGACCATCACGTGTCGATTATTGATAATCATTATTAATGAGGTCAATTATTGATAATCATTATCAATCGTTACGTTATTAGTTATTGATCGTCTCCGCTCCCCGCCCCCACACGCGGGGACACGCCGGAGGGGACACGCGGGGACACGCCAGATGGGACACGCCACATGGGGACACGCCAGAGGGGACACGCGGGGACACGCCGGAGGGGACACGGCAGAGGGGACACGGCAGAGGGGACACGCAGGGACACGCCAGAGGGGACACGCCAGAGGGGACACGCCAGAGGGGACACGCCAGAGGGGACACGCCACATGGGGACACGCGGAGACACGCCAGAGGGGACACGCGGGGACATGCCAGAGGGGACACGCCAGAGGGGACACGCGGGGACACGCCAGAGGGGACACGTGGGACACGCCAGAGGGGACACGCGGGGACACGCCGGAGGGGACACGCCGGAGGGGACACGCCGGAGGGGACACGCAGGGACACGCCAGAGGGGACACGCCAGAGGGGACACGCGGGGACACGCCGGAGGGGACATGCCAGAGGGGACACGCCAGAGGGGACACGCCAGAGGGGACACGCCAGAGGGGACACGCGGGGACACGCCAGAGGGGACACGCCAGAGGGGACATGCCAGAGGGGACACGCCGGAGGGGACACGCCGGAGGGGACACGCTGGAGGGGACACGTGGGTCACGCCAGAGGGGACACGCCACATGGGGACACGCGGAGACACGCCAGAGGGGACACGCGGGGACACGCCAGAGGGGACACGCCGGAGGGGACACGCTGGAGGGGACACGTGGGTCACGCCAGAGGGGACACGCCAGAGGGGACACGCCAGAGGGGACACGCCGGAGGGTACACGCCACATGGGGACACGCGGAGACACGCCAGAGGGGACACGCCAGAGGGGACACGCCAGAGGGGACACGCAGGGACACGGCAGAGGGGACACGGCAGAGGGGACACGCCAGAGGGGACACGCCAGAGGGGACACGCCAGAGGGGACACGCCAGAGGGGACACGCCAGAGGGGACACGGCAGAGGGGACACGCCAGAGGGGACACGCCAGAGGGGACACGCAGGGACACGCCGGAGGGGACACGCCGGAGGGGACACGCCAGAGGGGACACGCGGGGACACGCCAGAGGGGACACGCCAGAGGGGACACGCCAGAGGGGACACGCGGGGACACGCCAGAGGGGACACGCCGGAGGGGACACGCCGGAGGGGACACACCGGAGGGGACACGCCAGAGGGGACATGCGGGGACACGCCAGAGGGGACACGCGGGGACACGCCGGAGGGGACACGCCGGAGGGGACATGCCAGAGGGGACACGCCGGAGGGGACACGCAGGGACACGCCGGAGGGGACACGCCAGAGGGGACACGCCAGAGGGGACACGCCAGAGGGGACATGCGGGGACACGCCAGAGGGGACACGCCAGAGGGGACATGCCAGAGGGGACACGCCAGAGGGGACACGCGGGGACACGCCAGAGGGGACACGCCAGAGGGGACACGCGGGGACACGCCGGAGGGGACATGCCAGAGGGGACACGCCAGAGGGGACACGCCAGAGGGGACACGCGGGGACACGCCGGAGGGGACACGCCAGAGGGGACATGCCAGAGGGGACACGCCAGAGGGGACACGCCAGAGGGGACGCGCGGGGACACGCCAGAGGGGACACGCGGGGACACGGCACATGGGGACACGGCAGAGGGGACACGCGGGGACACGCCAGAGGCGTGAGATCCGGGGCCTCCGCCCACGTCACGACCCGACAGACAGACAAAGAGCCGAGAAAGAAAACGGACAAACAGAGAAACAGAGAAAAACGAACAAAAAGCAAAAATAAACAAATGGACACAAATGAAGGAACAGAAACAAACGGGGAAAGAAACAAAAGAAACAAATGAACAAATAAATGAACAAAAACAAACAAAGAAATAAACAAAACAAACAAATAAACAAGAGTAAACAAACAAATAAACAAATAAATAAACAAAAACAAACAAATAAATTAAGAAAATAAACAAATGGACAAGAATAAACAAATAGACAAACAAATAAACAAATAAACAAGAATAAATAAACAAACAAAGAAACAAACAAATAAACAATCAAAGAAATAAACAAATAAATAAACAAATAAATAAACAAAAATAAACAAATAAATAAACAAATTAAACAAATTAACAAGAATAAACACATGATTAGATTAAATAAACAAACAAGCAAAAGTGGACAAAAATAAGGAAAAAAAGAAAAAACGAACAAAGATAAACAAATAAACAAACAAACAAAAACAAATAAACAAACAAACAAACAAATAAACAAATAAACACACAAAAACAAATAAATAAACAAACAAGAATAAACACATGATTAGATCAAATAAGTAACTAAACAAGCAAAAACAGACAAAAACAAGGAAATAAACAAACGAACAAAGATAAACAAATAAACAAAAACAAATAAACAAATAAACAAACAAGTAAACAAACAAATGAACAAATGAATAAACAAAATAAACAAATAAACAAGAACAAACAAATAAGCAAATAAATAAACAAAATAAATAAACAAACAAATAAATAAACAAAATAAACAAATAAACAAGAATAAACACATGATTAGATCAAATAAATAAATAAACAAGCAAAAATAGACAAAAATAAGGAAATAAACAAACAAATGAACAAAGACAAACAAATAAACAAATAAAAAACAAATAAACAAAAACGAATAAACAAATAAACAAATAAACAAAAACGAATAAACAAATAAACAAATAAACAAAAACGAATAAACAAATAAACAAATAAACAAAAACGAATAAACAAAAACGAATAAACAAATAAACAAATAAACAAAAATAAACGAATAAACAAAAATAAACGAATAAATAGATAAAAT